>NW_010559859.1:0-50256 GCF_000687285.1 Phaethon lepturus
GGTCCTTTCCAACCTTAGTAATTCTGTGATATCATAACATTTTTAAGCTTGACTTCCTGGAGTCCTGTGACTATATCTCAACTCACATATTAAAACAAGTGAGTCATTGTACATACAAAAAATGTTTGAAAACCTGAACGGAAGGTAAGCTACAGTATTTAAAAAAGTTATGCTTTTATTTCGGTTGTGTAACTTGCTGAGATCTGATTCATTATTCTGAACAACAGTGCTTGGCAGTATTACCTGAGGTAATGGCAGGGTCTAGGCTTTACTTTCTCTAGTTCTCTCCAGGGTGGTTGTATTGTTCTTAATCAGCTTCACATCACAAGTAGATAAAATAATTCACTGTAAAGTATTTCAAAATCCTTGAAGGAAATGCTCTGAATAAATACAGAATATTACATCTATTACGTAAATGTATTAAGGAAAGATAAGTTAGTTCCACACATTGAAAGTGTAAAATAATGTATTTCATGAATGCACATGAAAGCAGGAAAGAAAAGGAATAGCTCCTTTCAGTGGTTATGACTCTAAGCTTTCATTTACTTACATAAAAATGGCTATTTATTACCACAGCATACTAACTGAAGTTACAAAATCAAATGCAGTTAGCCAAAGTGTCTTTTAGTGATGTGCTCTCACTGTGTGAGAAGATCCTGTCTTTCTGAAAAATACTGTAGAAATTCATCAAACATGACAATTAACTGGCCCCTACCAGAAACAATGATCCCTGCCTCTGTTTTTGAAAATTTAACAAGTCAGTCAATTTAACAGACAGTTTAGTAGAGAGGGTCTAGATGTATAGGTAGACAAAATAATGACAAGACACAGAAATAACTTCACAAGCCAAAATTTTTCATTGGAGACTTGTGATTTTGATTCCTCCAGCTTAAGACCCTTCAAGAGATTTTTCAGCAAGTGCTGAGAACGTACCCCTTTGAAAATTCAGATCTTCCTAGACTGCCTCAGGTTAGGTTCACAAAAATAATTGGAGATTTTTTTCCATCCTAGCCAAAAATCTCCAGTGTATTTCAGTTAAAAGTACCCGAATCAGACTTAGGTCACATGGTTTCAGTTTACTTCCAGTTTAGGGACCAGGCTTCGAAATAAAAACATCTTTCATATTTATTCTCTAGTTCTACATATTCGTCGAAGAGAAATGCTGTTAAAAAGGTCATTCGAATTCAAAATATTAAGGTCCCTTCCAGGCTAAATTATTCTATAATTCTGTAATCATCTGTGGGTATGTAAATCTAAAATATTAGCAGAAGACTCTGTAATTACTCTCATTTTTTCCCAGGGGTGACTCCTGAAACTTAAGGAGGTCTATTATCCAATGACTCAGTACAAACCCCAGGCTTGAAGAATACCTGCAATCTCATCCCAGCTCAGAAAGCCTTTCTACGGCTTAAGTCACTTCACTGATATGCTTTATTTATGCTATTAATATCATGGATACAATAAAATATTTAAGGACTTCTGAGGGGGCTTTGCAAGTAAATGTAACATTAATAAAATCTGTAGAAAAAAAATGCTTTAGAAGTGCTGATATTATGTTAGCTAACCATGATGTCAGATCCAAAGCAGAAACAACTAGAAAAAAGTTAAGGTACCATTCCTGAATACTACAATAATGTATCCTTTCTGGATACATGATTGTCCTCCTTCAGTTTTCAGTGGGGAGAAAAAAAAAGAAACAACAAAGAAGTGGTGCCCAGACCCGTATTTGCTTTAAAGCAGGTTTGATACAAAATCCAAGGTAATGTAGGAACAAGGCCAGATACAGATATTAATATCAAATACTTCTTGACAGAATGAGAGACAGGTGGATCCCAATATCTGAGATGTAACAGCCATTCTCGACCACTGAGAAATGTATGAAACAATTAAGGCTTTTTTGGAAATCCCACAGAAGCAATGGAAGACTCCAAACGAAAAGGAGAGTCTCATCACCTCTCAGAAAAACCCCTGTCTCACTGTAATGTATCTGTTAGACATTTCTGTCTGTCTGTGACATAAGTAAGGATAACAGAGGAGTAGCTGGGCTAAAAAGCACTGGAAAGCCAAAAACAAAGCAGGAAAAGCATTTTGGCTCAGCAGAAAATAACTTGAAAGTATGAGCAAAGAAACTGCCTGCTGCTTGACTGTTGTGTTCAGAGTAAAAGGACTTTGTGCATTTTCTATTAAAAAAGAAGACTTAATCAAAACCACTCCTGAGTTCTGAACAAATGTCCCTCTCTAAGATGCTCAAGTATAGCATGGGTCAACGTGAACAACTTTTCATTAATTGCAATGCACTGGTAGAAAGAAGGTAGAAAGCAAGCCAGTGACCATTTTATTTCAGAGCAATTTTTTTAATTGGGGCAGAGAGGAAGGAGAGAAAATAAGCTGATAGCCTTTTTTTCCAGTTACTACTAACTCTATTTTATAGATAAAATCACTGAGGTCTGGACCAGGAAAAGGCACTAAGAAATTATTACTAGCACAGCAATGCCACATGAAAAATTGATTCTCAAGGAGGAGAAGTTTTAGGCAGCTTGTTCAGCTTTTAAGAAATCAAAGTGCAGTATAAAAGAAGTCATGTATTAAGCTGTTTTTATAAACTCCAAGCACAATTAATTTCAAAATAACGATCTGTTCATATTCATTGAATAAAAGTATTCATGCTCAAATACAGTTATGTTTCTCCGTTATAAGAAATGACAGTAAATGGAACATGCAGTTGCTCCTTGCAGTGCCGTAACGTTCATTTATTAATACTGTCTCCTGTAGCTGAAAACAGTATTTTATCACAAAGCCAATAGCAGTGTAACTTCTCAAGTACTATTCCAAATATACAAGATATTTTAAGATTCCCAGAATATAGTCAAGATACTTCATTTACAGAATATATCAGGTAGAAAATTAAAATGACTAATCAGCAGTCCCTTTTCATACATGACAGCTGGGAAGTGCAGATCTTGTCTCTACGACATGTGTTCCTCCAAAATATGCTTTTCTGCAAGCCGTGAGGGGGCTTGAATCAAGCACCTGAACAGCAAAGATGCTGACTGTGTACTGCCTGGCCCCCAGGAATGTCGCCCTGAGCTCGCTGCTATCCGGTCTCCTTGGCACAGGAGCAGAAGTCTGTGAAACGCTATCTTCACTGGAGGTTGAAAAGCATGTTACACAAACTTGCTCCATTTGATCCAAAACAATTAAAAAAAAAAAAAAAGAAGAAAAAAAACCCCCAAAAAGTCACGAGCTTTCAATTCCCAGTTTTAAAATTTAAAGTAAGAGAAGAAAATTTTTCTATGACATGCTGTCTTGAGTAGCAAAAAATAAACACATTTGGTTTTGGGGGGACTTCTTTTGATGAACAGTCTGCCAAAACTGTCATAGACTGAAATTGTTTCAGCTAAACCAAGCAAGAGGTTTTGGTGAAAAAAGCTGGGATGAAAATCCTGTGTGTCTGTCTGGCCCTCTGTGTTTATGCTGTTTTTTGGGAAACGTGTGTTAAGCAAAAGGAGCAGAGGGATGGGTGAAAAAGGGAGCGAACACACTGGTATCAAGAGGCTCTCCCTCAGCACAGCATTGTGTTGGCATAAATAGGCTATTCACTAATTGCTCTTGGGGGATTGCTATTGTAGGACTCTATTGTAGACTTGCATAGATATTTCTCTGTCTCCAGAACATGAAGTGGAAGCACACAGGTAGAAGTCACAAAAGAATCCTGGCATCACTGGATTTTGTGCAAACTTTCTTAAAAGATAGAGGACAATATTTTGAAAAATGATCAATAATTCTGGATGTTTCCAACAACTAAAACTTGTACAATGCTGAGATATTGTAGCAATGGATATCCTGTGAGTAGCATAAATTGATGGACAGATGAAATATGGAAGGTGAAGGAAGGAGGTCTGTCTTGGCAATTATTAACAGAATAGTGCTTATCAAATGCACGTCTTTTCATTTTTCTCAGTCCTGGCAAACAAATAAGCGAAGCTTTCAGTGCTAAAATTATGCCTATGTTTTGCTGTATTCACTGGAATCTGTAGTGTTTGGGGTTGTGAAGGATCACTGCATCTGCTGCCGCAATTGGGGAGCACATATCCGATGTCCAAAATACCACAGGCAGAACTGATTCCAGTACCAGCCTCTGCTAATGCTGTACTCCTTGAAACACAAATATTTAAAACAAAAATATTAACCACAGGCAAACCTCTGCATGCCTTTTAAGATGAAAGTGTGCTTAAAAGTAATATCCTGTAGAGAAAACACTTGATTTTACAGAAAACCTCAGCCATTTGCCTAGAAAAGAATGCTCACCTATACAAGACTAACAAAGGAGTACCTATCTTTGGCTTATTCTTCTTCCCAAACTTCACCTTTACCTCCTAAGCTCCTCTGAATATCTATCCTATAACTGATCTCGATCTTAAACTCAGTGGCAAGTCTGTCCCTGTGCACACAGCAATGACAGTTACATAGTGGTGATCAGAACGATGTCTTGCTTTCTGCAGGAAGGCAGGAAATTAACAGCCAAAGAACTCGGCACAAGAAGCTGTATATTGGCTCAAAGACAGATCAGGCCCTTATTCCCGTATCATTAAAAATCGAAGGAAAGAACTCAAATGTCAACAACTTTACAAGGATAGGCTTAATGCTCTGAACAGCCAGGAAAACGGGAGCAAGTCAGCCTAGGAGCGCATTCAATGAACATTACATCGTGAGGATCCTGGATTTTACTTTTGCAGGTCACCTTAAAGCTATGTAGTGTTGAGGATTTAAAGCTCTTAAGGAGATTAAGGGTTCAAGTGTTATGAACAAACAAATTTAGGCTACTAAAATCACAATTCTAAATTTTAAAATGTGCATGAGATGACTAAAAGCATGAGTTAGTGATTTTTAATTATTTTGTGCAAGTTTTGCATATTCATAAGTTTGCTTGGAGAAGCACACACTGCATTCTGATGAGGAATGCCATTATCTCACGCTCTTAACACAGCTTCAGTACAGCACAAGACAAGGTTTCAGGGACAGGACAGAAAAGATCGTTGCAGCAGGCTCACAGTTGCAAATGTCCACAGCATCACTGGGGGTTGATACTATCACAACCTCAATTCTAACCATATGTGGCACCTTCTGCTGCCCAGCTCTGGCCCATCCACTCTGCTTCACCTCTGCCCTCCCCAGGGCTGGTAGGGTTTGGCCAGAGCCAGGCCATGCTTCCACTTTCCCCTGCCTCAGCCAGCCCCTGCCCAGTGTCAGAGCCAGGGTCATCCAGGACTCCCAGGAGAGGGACAAGGGATGGAGGAAGGGCTGAACTGTGGCAGAGGGATCCCATACCCAGAAGAAAGTGGGACGCTGTATAGGTTTTCTCACCATGTCCAGGAAAGCTACAAGGTGAAGTCCCCATGTCCGGATCCTGACTCTTCCCAGACAGCTCAGAGTGGTTGCGGAGTGGGCACCTAGGGAGGAAGGAGACACCTTCCCCACAGGAACCTCTCTCAGGTGATCTGGTTGTGTCCTGCTACCTTTATTTCTTTGGGACAGTATCATGAAACTTTTAAGTGATAACTTTTGGCACTGCTTGGATCAACATAACTAATTTATTAACAACATTTACCATCAGTCTGCAGAAATGTTTCCCTCCTCTCCAGGTTCCCTTTTATTCATGAATGGTTGCTTACAGTATTATGAAGAAAATACCCTTGAGACCTGACAACAGGTAAGTTCTTACTCTCACATTTTAGCCTGGTCATGAGTTGAAGACTCATTTTTGGCACAACTCTAACAAAGTACTTCTTTCAATATTTTGAAGAGCAGGAGTCTGAAATACTGTTGTCTGTCTAAGAGGAGTCGTGACTGCCTAATGTGAGTAGCCTAGTTTTTAATCAGCCTGCCTTTCCCGACATCTCGTCAGATTTTTCAAATGTTTTGCTTGCAACTAGAAATGGATTCATTAAAACCCAGAAAGACTTGATACCGAACAGGGATTACGTTGAAGGGTAATATTTTTTTTTTTAAATGTATAAGCTAATGTATACAAGAAACAAATGCAGCAGAGGCCTGTGCATATGTAACCAGGGTCAGTGTCAATATCTGAAGGCATCCAGCAGAATTCCCTGTGCTCTACTGCAACTGTCACAGAAGAGCAAAGGACTAGCCTGGCTTATTTGTGTGTTTACACACAGCAAACTGGACACACTTCAGCTCTAAATAATCCATTTACCTTTCACCTTTTCATCAAGTTGTACTGGAAGAGAAGAAACGTTGCACCATGACCCACTAGCAGTATGTGCATACCCTTGTTGTGAATATTCACAATTTCTCCAATAATTAAACCCTAACCAGTTAGATCTCCTTCAGATGAAAATCAACACTGAAGTTTCACCTTGAAAGCTATAAACCCAGCGATGCAACAGCATTCACCATAAGAAAATATCAGAAGTAGGTGACATCAGTATCGTGTTTCTGTCAGATGTTAGTGTGTATTTTAAGACTATATAAGACAAGGAAAGGTACATCCATCTTTACCTCACCATAGTCTCCCAGTTACTGGCAGTCAACAATCTGACGCTCCCCTAAGGCTGGAGAGAGCATCTGATATGTGCTGTTAATAGCCAGCCAAGGCAATAATCATTCATTAATTTCTCTAGTCCCATTTTTAGCATATTTACAGTTTTTAGCCTCCCAACATACTTTGACAACACATCCCACAATTTAACTGTGTTGTATGGAAACAGAACTTCCTTTTGCACCATTGTCATGGTGCTTATCAAGTTCACGTACCCTGAGGACAAATAATAAAACCATTCTCTCGTCATTTCCATAAAGTCATTCATGACTTCAGAGATACCTCTATAAGATTATCTTTCTTTTCAGTCTGAATTTAGTGTCTTTGCAGAAGGAAGCCTTCCTATGCTTCTGATCATTTTTGTTGACTTTCTTTGTATCTTAGTGCTAATCATTAGCAATAAGATCCTTTTGATCCTTTGACATTTTGAAATCAAAACAATCCCAGACAATTCTGTCACCTACAGATTTTGTCACCCTATTTTTCCATTTCTCCAGGTTATCTATGACTGTCTTAAACAATATCTGGTCCCAGCAGAGATAATCAGACACCTTTCTGACAACCTTCTCAATTTCTTCCCATCCTTTGTTTCTTTTCTTTTATTCCAGGAAAAGGTGTCAATAGAAACTATGTCACTTGATATACATTTAACTGCATTCTGCACAAATGTATGAATGGACCTAGCATTCACCCTCTTTGGGGACCAAATACAATGGTCTAGTCTCTTGGCTCCTGCAGTTACTTCATTTCCATTGAAACTGCAAATGATACTCTTCAGATCTCTGAGATGCCGTTCTGTAAAATGTGGTGTTATTAAGAGATGGGTATGAATGACAGAACTTGTCCTACTGTTGTTCTCATTGTTCAAGAGGTATCACAAAGTCCCTGTCTGTCCAATACTCCTCCTCTACTGCTGAAACACTTGTGAAGTATTGGCAAGAGTGTGGAAAAGCATGTGAGACTAAACAGATCTCGCTGGCATCCCATAAGGAGATTTCCTAGTACAGAAAATAAACTGGCATCAGTACATCCTAGAATTTCTCAGAAATACAATAAATGAGGAGAGTCAAATAGGAACTCTAAGCTAGCAATGCAATGGTCAACAATGTAATAGATGATTAGTAGATCTGAACAAACCTTAGGCAATTAATATCTAAAGAGTTGTCTACGAGATCAAGTGCTGATGCTGTTCCTGTTCATATATTGTAATTTCAGATCAAAGTAATTCAGAGTTTAGGGGGCAGGCCAGCCATAGCCTTTTTTATGACCTCTTCTGCAAGCAGACTAGAAGACTCAACAGTCTTTAATACTGGTAATATTGAGAAATTATTTCCAACATTACTCGCCTTCTCTTTCACTTAAGGATTTACAGACAATCCATGCACCTTTCAGAAGGGGAAGGATTAGGCTGTTTGTGGTAGGAAACACTATTTCCTTGTTAATCTCAGGCAAAGCAAGCACAATGGCTGTCATGCTCAGGACATGAATTTGCTCCACGGTCACAGAGAAGTCTTACCTCCAAAACAGCTTGCACATCCTTCGAGGTGTTCAGCAGCAGCAGTGACCTGGATATGCTAAACTAGCATCCACTTTGAACAATTATGTGGAGCAAAACTTCTAAAAGGGGGTAAAGACTGCTGCACTGCAGCTGGCGAGAGTCAGCGGGGAGCCCTGAGGAGCATAACAGCTGGGGCTGCCATACTGGCAGCTCGGAGCAGAGGGGACCAAGAGGACACCTTCCTCCCAGACTTCCTGAAAATACACTGGCGGCATTGCTTTTGGTGAGCAGCCCATTAAAATACCTCCAGTGTCCCTAGTGAACGCGCAAGTCTTGATTTCTCATTGACTGAGGGGGACTGGGATGAAGGTGTCGCAAACGAGTTTTATCCTAACACCGAATCCCACCCAAAGCTCAAAGCTAGTGGTGAGCAACCCTATGGTAAACCTTCCCTGGGATGTTTTAGCAGCAGTAACACACAAACAGAACAACAACTATCTACAAACACACTGAAGTCTCTGATCCCAGCAGCTTCGGTTTCTTCTAGTATTGCCACAAGGAGGGCTGTGATCAGCTAAATGCTTTTTCTGGGGAGTCCCGTAGAGCACAGCTATCGAGCATTTTCAAAATCATTTGGAGATCTAACATACACGATAAACATGCTTAATTTAAATTTGATAAGGCAGATAAAACATTTTTATTACAAAACATAACTCCATTCATTATGTAAGGTGTATATACATTACACACATGTATGTACACATTACAAAACGTGTATGTCATCTAGCTGTGAGGAAACATGTATTTTGCAAATGGAAAATGAAGATCTAAATTATTTTAACACAATGTGTGGTAGGTGAGATCACTGTGTATGGAAGTGCTAAATACGTATTTCCAGTGTGAGATAAAGTTCACACTTTTCAAGTGACCCCTAAGTACTGAGACATCTTCTAAAATATTAACGTTTAGACACACTTAATAGCTATGTCTGCCCCAATGCTGCCTAGAGTATCACAAACATTAATTTATAATTAGGTCCCTGAAGAAACTTATTGTAATTTTTTTAAATAAATATATTATTTTTCCTGAAATTTGACTATGCTATGTTGCTATGTTGAGAATACTACTATTTAAAGCACACGTATTTTATTATCTGCAATGTGTAACCATTCTGCGTGGCAGTATGTTGGTGTATAAACTATAGTTATATGATTTATGAGTAGGATTTTAAGGTAAGCTTTCTATGTAAGTAGCAAAAATATATCGCTCATAGCAAAGAATACATTTATTACAAGATTTAACAACTAGAGAAGAATTTCCATGAGTGTGTAATTTTCAATTTACACAATAAAAAATATAGCTGAAAAGAAACCAAGGGTCTTTATAAGTTGGTTATGTCAGCCAATGTGAGGCTTTGCTACTTTATGAGAGTCTGAAATGAGATTGTCTGGAAATTGCCTTCACTATTCTTTCCAGTCTCAACTGAAAGAAATGAAAAAAGAATATGAAAAACTGGTTACACTTTCATTTTCTCTCATTTTTAATATCATGAGATACTGTAAGTCACACAGCAAAATGTCCTGTAGACACAAAGGTATGAGACTGACTGATTTTCTTTAAGATATGCACCACTTGAAAATTCTCTCACTACAGCATTCAGCTGCTTTACAAGGTTACAGCTAAGCCTTAATCCTGATCTATTTTAGGGAAAGCAGAACTTCATTTCATTCTCCTAATTCAAAATGGTAGCACTGGTTTCTAAACTTATACATTAAGCAGCTCTGCAGTTAATACTGGGGTCTGTAGGGTGTTCCGTGCATTATCAACACGGTGATCTGAAAATCGGGAAGAATGTAGAGGTCATTTAATTCATCAGCACCCCTGCGCCTCACCCTCCAGTGTGGAACTGATCCTCATTACCAGCGGTTTGCTTTGTCTCATTTTAAATGGTTCCAGGGGTAGGATTTAGTACTTTATCAGCTATTGCCCTGTGAAGGAACCAGACACCTCTGATGTGGATCATCATCAGAAGCACTTACAGGAGCCTCTGTTTCATTTCAGGGGATTAAAACTCACTTTCAAAGTCAGCTCGAGAGAAGCGAAAGAGAGCCCTTCAAAACATTTCTCATAGTGATGACTTGCATAGCAAAACTGTGGAAGGCTTTATTTATTTGTCTTGGGATGGAACCACGGAGGCAGTAAGCAATTGGAAGAAAGCTCACAATAAATGCAATGTACAAATTATTTGGAGGCAATCCTCTCTTATTTGCATAAGAGAAACAGAGAAAACATTTCTCAGATCCCCTAATCCAGACAAACAAATGCACACACAACATTTTTGCTTGTTTGTTGTCCTTTCTTTGCCCTTGTTTCACACAATGAATGCTCCTTGCAATGTCGGGGGGATGTTTCTTCATTTCTGCCCCAGGGGTCATGGAACCATTCATTATGTATGAATGGTACATTCTGGCAAGGAATGGGAAGTAAAAATCTTCTTTTACAGAATGAACTCCGAAATTATGTCTATCAGAGTCACCCGATGGAGGGGAGGAAGCTCTTCAGGCTTCTAACACCGTCTTTATCAGCAGCCCAAGCCCTTAGAGGTCTGAGTATCCGCTCTTTTCTTTTTAACCATCTCTCCCTTACGCAACCTAATTGTTGTGACAACACTTGTCATTTAGATAGCTCTTCCATCTTCAAAGCACTTCACAAACATCAATTAACCCAAATCTAGATTAATTAATCTGCCAATTAATTTGCTATATATTCAGCAGTTACAATAATCGAGAGCAAACTAGCACCTATCAAAGTAATCAGAATAAGTTCCCTTGACTCTAACAAAAATGGGATCAAGCTAATTTCTTGAGTCTGTTTCTCTCTCTTACACCATCACTGCAATCTGGTATTTTCTTCCCTGGCATCTTCAACTGCTTTATCATGAATACAGACAAGGAAAGGGGAGAGAGAAAAAGGTATCTGTGAGCTGAGATCACGTACACCAGGACTTGATCAGTTTTGTTTTAAGGATGATCTTAAATCTTGCACCCCACCTGCACAGAGTTTGTGAAGGTTGGTCAGATCAGTCCTTGACATACTCAGATAAATCAGGGTTCCAAGCACACTGCTGCAATTAATGAATTCAGGAGGCACTCATATTTTCAACCGATTGCTAAATTATAGATCAACCCAAACTGACAAAACAGGGTGAGTAGTTGCAGCAAATTCCCCACAATCACTGTAGACCTTGTGAAGTAGGCCACTTGAGTTTTTAATAATCAGTGTAGTGCCTGCAACCACAGGCTCGTAGAGAAAACAAGGAGAATATAAGAGAGAAATCAAGAGAAACATTTAAGAATTGTAGTTTTCTAATGAATCATTTACTGGAAAAGTAGGTCCAATGGCATTTATGCAAGGAGGTCTCATAAATTGATTTTTACAAGTGTGTCATTTACTTTAATTTTATAATAATCCTCAAAATAATGTATCAACCTCTCAGAAGGCTGTTTTAAAATTCCTACTCTGGTTAAGCAGTACGCACTTACACAAATAGCTCTATTACCTTGTTAAATATACACCACATCCCAATATTTAAATCTAATTTTTTTGTGTTTCTGTTGACCACCAAGAAGGAACTTTTTATTATCTAAAATTATCAGCTGAACTCTCAGTTTTACAATAACTTCTCTAGAAATTCACAACACGATAACATCCTTAAAATGACTAACAAATAAATACTATTCAGATTATAAGGAAAGATCTGCACCCTCCAAGAGTGAGGCAATTATTCTAAAGATTTCAGGAAAATGTCCTGATCTAATGAAAAAGGAATGACTTACTGAAAAAGTAATTTGAAGGCATCTTTTGATTTGTATTTGTATGTAAAAGTTGAGTCCCTCTTTCTTGTTGTTGAAGACTTTCCATGAGAAGGACTCCATATGCAAATACCTCTTCAGCAACATCAGGATAAGCAAGCAGGGAATGACTGGCTCCACTGGCATTAATTTTCTGACTAACTTGAAGGGGAAAATGTAGAACTGCCTAGTTAATCAGGTATGACTGAAATCACCCAATCAAGTAAATAAACAGCAAGTCTAGCCTATGTTGTTATTTGTTCTTGGTGACAGTCTCTTTCTACGTGGCATTAAAAGCCCAAAGAAAACAGCAACAACAAATTAGTCTTCCCCTATGGAAGAGTGCGAAATCCTTCAGCTTATGCTTTTCTAATCATCATTTGACGCTGCTTGAATTCCCCTTTGTGCCACATGCTTTTTCAAATCCTGCACAAATTATGGCTGTAGACCATAAACGATATCTTTCCACATTAGTGCTTCAAACACTCTATGACAGCTAAACTGTGACAGAATAAAAGCACTAATGGATTTGTCTGAATGTATTACTTATTGCTTGTCTCTTAAGCTTTACTTGGCCTTCTTCACAGGTTCTGCTCAGTTACTTTCACCACTGGCTTTCAGAGATACTGAGGGCTTATTGAAGGATTACAGTTTATAATACACCTGTATAAGCAGAGCTGTAGTCAAGTATTAAAGGTCACTGAAAGTTTATTGCTCTAGAGAACACTGCATTAATAACTCAGAGAATATCAAAATAACCACTGCTGTTTGCTTTTCCTTAACTCAGAATGGAGCAGCCAATACACTTACAGTCCTTTAAGAAACTTTTTTCCCTAATGATCCACCATTTTGCATGAAAGATTCAACACTTTGAAGAAACCAGAAGGAAACATGGTTACAACTATTTTAGGAAGACCCAACTTTCCGCCCCGAAAAATGCCATAACAGACCCTGGGGAAGTGATTACGCTTAAAATAAAGTGATTGCCTATTTCCATCCAGTATAACATCAAAATCTTTCTTGTAGACTGCGGAGCTTCTGCTATTAATATTGTAAGGAAGGATCACATTATATAACAATATCAACAAGGCAGAAGAGGCACTGCACAGATTATTCATTTAAGCAAAGTGCAGACTTCTCAAGAAGATCTTGTTAACAATGATCTACCACAAAAATGTAGAAAATCCATGGCCTATGAAAATTCACATCTTAAAGGCTAATATATTGCTATTTATAAACATCTTAGTACTGAAATGAATTGAAAATCACATAACCTTTAAAATCCTGAATGCATGTCCCTAGCACTAGAGCATCATAGATATACTGGGGCCTACATGCATACGCAGATAGACCCCTCAGCAGAAAACCAAACACATAATCCGTGTGCTAAGACACAGCTATTCCAACAGATCAGACGGACAGAGCCAAGGAAGTCAACTAGATGTAAGAAAGAATGGGAAAGAATGGCAGAACCAGGTTTTGACTTCATTAGAACTGTACAATAAGAGGCAACCTTCTCTTGGTTACCCAAAGGTAAGCAATCCTTTCTATACAGTAATGTCTCAGGGCTTCACGCTGCAAAGAGCCATTCATACACACAGAGGCCTTATGACCTGATGTATATAATAGCCCTGGCAACCACAGCTGGGCGTCCCACTCGTAACTAATTGTACATGCCTAAATGTCATAAGGATCAGGATCACGATCTGTAATCTGGGCTAGGCAGGGATGAAACAATAAACAAACTGACAACAATGATACAGTTGCAACATACAGATTTTTGAAAGTTAGTAAAATATCTAATAGACATTCTTCTTTGAAAATTTCCCTTATGTGGGTGGAAGATAGGAAGGACTTTCTATATGGATATAACACATGCTTCCCCCTCTTCTTGCGGCTTCTTTTGTTACTTAATCTGCAGCGATGTTTTTCTTCCAACGACTTTTTGACTCTTTTCCTACTTTTCCTTCTGAACAGAATTTCTTTTAGTGAGGTTCTCTATACAACCTCAGCAGAAGATATTCTTACTCTATGCCATTTGCACTGTTTGGTCTGTGCCTCTGCAGCACCTTGTTAAGTGTTTATTTCCCAAGTATTAAACAAAAAGATATTATTTTTCAGTGTACATTACCAGGACTCCTCTAGAAAAAGAGGAATCATACAACTATTGGAATGGGTGGACAGTAGATGATCCCTACCAGAACATAATCACAATGTAAGTCTGTATTTTGGATGAATCTTTGATAAAGGCAAGATACCTCACATACTGAAACCAAAGCTGCATGTCAAAGTTCCACGATTTACAGGACCTTCAGCATAGCAGACTAGGATAAAAACTGCTCTCAGAAGGATTACACCCCTCACTCAGATTTGTCAGTAATTACTGTTGTGAACAGAACCTCTTTACATGTTAGAAAAGCAATGCAGTACTTTTGGATCAAAGAGGTGTTTTGTTCACTTAAACAGATACACAAATTGTCTGTACAGTTAACATTAAAAGAACTTGTGACTGGCACTGAAGTGTGACCAGACTTCTCAGATGGTTTCAATGTCTGGGAAGAAAAGCTCAGTAGGCTCATAAATCTAATATATCTTTTTCATAATAAAACCTAGAGCAGCAATAATTGCAATAAAATTTTACAAGGCATCCTGAGAGCTATAAAAAAAGTAACTGCTCTCTGCATCACAGCTAAATAAAGCTAAATTAGATTTTATTTTTTTTTAAAGCCCATAAGGAATTCAAATTAACAGACTTTGTAAAGGATGCTAGCAAAAGACTCTTTAGAGAGACCCTAATTATTGGTTGCTTTGATTTTAGTGACCTTGCTTATCTTATCTTTCTAAACAGACATTTTAAACAGAGAAGTTTCAAATGCCCAGACAGTGTAAAGGCTGCCTTGGGGTGCAAGACTTTGAAAGAGCAAACTTCTGTAAGTTAAACTGAGTTGTTTTAGTGTATTTTTGCTATGTTAATCCCCATTCCTCATAACACAGATCACACTGCTAAACTCAGTACCCATGTGATTTCAGTGGCAGAGATGAAAGGCCAAGACTTCATAATTCCAAATAGCCTACAGAGGCAAGCCAAAGGTAGTGACGGTTGCAATGTGTCTGCTGTTGTCAAGAAGTCTCCCTCCATTAGCAGAATTTCCACACAAGCTGACATTTCCCTCCAAGCATTTCTGGTGCCTCTTAAAGCCTTAACTTAGTTTATGCCTTCCAGAATATGTAAAAAAGAAACAGCAGGTACAGATACAAAACTACCCAGCCTTATACAATTACAGTTCACAGTGATCAGGCAATCCTGGCGAGAAGCTGATGCTCAGCAAAGCAGCTGGAATACACTAAATCTCCCCATGTTAAATACGGTACAGGGAATTCTTCCAACACTTAGCAGTAACATATTGTTATATACCTTATGAATTGAAACAAAGCAACTAAAGTCAAATGTTCCGAAATATGGTAGGGTGAATACTGGAATGCTTAGTCAATGTAAATCGAAGTATAAACATTCATACAGCGCTAAACCCATCACAGACACTTCATCCCTCTAATTCTTATAATTTCCACTCTTCTGTCCTGGCTGCCATCAAATTCCTAAGTTATAGTCTGTATAGAAAGCAAACAGAATAGTCATCTGACAAGTACTATATGCTATCTGTCAAACACAAGTGATTTTGGGGGCTCCTCTACCATAGCAGCCTTACCTTACACCAACCAAAAGGTATAAAGGGCCTGAATTTTAAACAAGCTTCAAGCTTTTTTCTTATTTTACAGCCACAATTAATTTTAAACTATTTCTGCACTCATGAATGACCTGGTGCAAACCTTACCACTTTTAGCTTTTCTGCAAATGTCTGAACTGCAGCCTCCGGCAAATACTCAGATATCTGAATCACGGCCTGCGAACACATGCATACACAAAAAAACCCATGTGTTCTCCAACAAAAGAAAAAATTATCCTGCAGAATCAAGACTATTTTGAAAGTTGTCAATAGGTTCATAAGAGCTATCTTGCCCTGGTTCTCTTCTTCACCCATTCCTTTGCTGACTTTCCCCTCATCTTCTCTACAGGCAGTCCGAAAGGACTATTCTTGTTCCTCTTCACTTCCCTCTTCAGTCTCTCTTTAGGCAGTATCATCTGCAAACAAATTTGACTGCTGTCTCTCTGCTAGTAGCTCAAAGACCCCCTTTACTCACAGACCCATTTTCTTCTGCCCAAGCTGAAATCTCAGCCTTTTTCATACCTTCTCACCTCAATTTCATAGAGATTAAAGCATGTTTCTCCCTCCAAAACCACATTTCTACCCTTGCCACTTGCTCTGACATTCTAGGCATCACATTTTGTTTGCATCTCTTCCTAGGTATTCTCATCTAAGTGGTTTAACAGCTACACATATGCAATGTGATTAAGGCAGTGCTGCACTAATTCTGCTTTTCATTTGAGCGCCAGAAATCCAATTCATCTCTTGTCTCAAACCTATATAGTTGCATTACTATGGGGTGTTACCCATTTCAATTTAAGGTACCTCAAGAAGCAGATCCTATAAGGGCAGGCACAACCCCTGGACTAGCTGATTGGGGACTCTGTGCCAAGGAAGAGGCAGGGTGCAACCTTCTGCATCTAGCTGTGTAAGGTGCACCCTCAGAGAAGCTGCACAGCACAGATAATCTGTCATAGTACATCTCTTCTTCATTCTCTCAGCATCTCACACTTTGAGCGTACCGTGCTCTCTAGCTCCTTCACACTGCAGAATGCTGCAGCTGCTACAGTACTCCCACCTGCTTTAACCATGTCACCTCTGTCTATACGTCCCACTGGTGGCTCGCCCTTCTCTAGTACATCAAAGAACTGTTCACCCCCCCTTTCCAAGCCTTTCATAGCTCACTCCATTCAAAAGCAAAAACTCAGCTCCCATCTCTGCCTGAGCTGTGATGTGGGCTCATTGTCCAAACAAGCACCTTCTGTGCTTTTTCCAGCGCTTCCCTTTTGTCATGGAGTAAGCAGCCCAGGCATCAGAGGGGCCAATGGAGGCCCCAGCCATAGCAGCGCTCCTTGTCCTTGACCATCCTTTGAGTCAGTCATGTTACTGCCTCTGGAGGGTAGCAGCTCTTTTTTTTCTTTCTTTTCCTCTCCTGGAGATCTATATTGCTTATACAACACAGGGTAATTTGCTTGTCTTCTGTGTTTCAGGCAACTACTTCTAGATATTTAATCTACCCAGCGAATTTATAAAATTGCAACCTCCCAAGATAACAAAGTCATTATCCTGACACTTCACATTACTGTCATCCTACACATGCTACAATAAATAACTCCTCTACATTTCTTCATTTGCATTAGAAATCCTCTTTAGCCAATGCTGTTAATGTTGCTTGCAGTTTAAAATGAAGGCTGTTCTTTCCTTACACCTCATTCTCCATTTCATTCGCCACAACTCTGTTTCAATCCCACTGGACATGCCAGACACAACTGGCTTGACCATTTAGCAACTAGGGGGTAGGCAGAAAGATCTTTCACAACTGCTTCCCTGTACCACCTGAAGTGCTGAGCGTCCTTCCAACATCTCAGATGCACCTGTCACAAACACGTGGGTCTCGCCTCCTAAGTATCCTGTGTTCCATCTACTTCACCCTTCACTTCTCCTTGCTACATCTCTCATTGTTTTCTCAAACTTCCTCAATCTTTTGGTACTTCTTTTGCCCTTGGACTCATCTTGTTTGCCCAACAGTGACACAAGGGACATAAACAATATATAAACATAAGCTTCCATACCTGTGTATTCCTCGTGCATCCCCAATAGCATACAAACATATACATACAAAAACTGTGTCGGTACCATTGTTTTTCCAGAACAACAGTGCTGATTTTGTGAAGTTATAAATCACAATCAGCTTGACCAGTATAAATCCAAACATTTGTAAGACTCCTTTTTACCTTTTCCACCCATTTGTGGCATGCATTGCAACATATAGACACCAGGCATTTTTTCTATCTGTACATCCTGCAGTATGTAATGGTTGAAAAATGACAATACTGCTTCTGCAGGGTTGTGCAGCTGTAATGATGGAAGAAGAAAGGTTTGCAGGGACAAGGAAAAATTTTTATTGGTTAATTTGATATGGTAAGAAAAAAAACCAAAACAAAACATACTTTTGCATCCAATGCCCTTTCATCAGGTCCAAGAGGCTGAATAGTTACTGAGGACAGTGCTCTTCATTTAATATTTTTTAATTTAGTATTAACCTTAAACCTGATTAGAAGATATAAAGAATTGGATTCAGCCTTGATTTAACCCAAATTAGCCACAATGATGAATTTTTCTACACAAAGCTCCAAGTTCCCAACCATCACTCTTTCTGCTGACTAGTAACACTGTCATTAGTATGGCACCTTTTTTTTTGGCCACCCCATTCTTCATATGTAAGAAGAGATCTCATAATTCAGTGCTGCTTTTACAGAGGGCCTCCAGACATAGAAGTGAGGAAATGGTAGTTAAAATGGTGACAGGGCTGCCTTGAGTATACTTCCACCAGTGAAATGATGCTGGGTTTGAATTATCCAACTGATTGGCAAAAACAGTCCCATCATTTTTTGAGGTTACTGTAAGAAGTATAGAGCATAATCTACTGATTACAGTGGATTACCACTTCTTTGCATCCTTAATTTGATTGTGGTCATCATAAAGCAGCTGTGTGATCATCATTTCTGTCAAAGAAGAGGGCAGTGCGGAGTAGCAGTCTTCAATTGAAAAAGGAAAACAAAGTTTTGTTTTCTATGAGCAAAACTATTCAAAAAGTAGGAATGACTTCTGACCTTTAGCCTGCGGTCCTGGTCTCCACTGCACAGAGAATTTACAGATACTTTAAAGGTCTTCCAGGCTGGATTTAAGTTATTCATCACAACCTGTGAGTGAAAAGAAAGGAAGGGAACCCTTAACATTTGCACATCTCCAAACAGAATGCTAACAAGAGCCACAATTTCCAATTACAGCACATTCACCAGAAAGAGAAGAAAGCAGAGCTCAGCTGGAGGTTTGCAGAACAACATGCATGGGATACGTGCCCTTGAGCAACCTGTAGTTTGCAATACTCCTCCTCTGGAAAGCTCCAAAAAGGAGCACAGGTGGGAAATGGACCCGTACACAGATCATCCTACAGAGATTGCCCCAGTACTTCCGTGCCTCAGTGGGGGCATAACTCACAAGGGAAAGGCTGTGGAATACATCCTTGAACTGGAAGCTTGGAAGAGATGCAGGACTGGGCAATGGGGATGGGCAGCATCAATTTACAGACATATGATCTGCCTTGCCAGGAAGACTTTATGGGATCCATAACAAACAGGTTCATAACCCCGGATACCTGCCACAGCTCCATCTTATACACCTAAGTGTCACTTTTTAAGACAGTGCCAGTCATTACCATGGAAGCAGTAATGACAATGGGACATAAGAAACAAATGTAAAGCAAAGCACCCAGATTACAAATCTCTTTGGCACCAGCAACCTGGGAGGAGGTGGAGAAGATGCAGCACAGTATTAAGGAGAAAATACGATACTGTCTGTAGCACAGTTTGGGCTAAATATAATGTGTTAAACTCCTGACCTTAAAATAGAATATCTGCCAGTTTAATTAAATTTGGACCCTTTGGCTTCGGTATCATCTTCCCTTACTCTCATGTGCGTAAGTCAAGACCTGATACCCATTAGTCAATAATTACACAAGAGACAGAAGTGCTTTTAAATGTGGGTGCTTACAATACCCTTTGTGATATAAGAAACATAAACTATTCCTCCTGGCAGCCCACCTGTGTCCTTGGAAAGTAAATCCAACTGTATTCCTTACCTCAGTCCTGTGAACAAGTTGTTGGGTTGCATCATCATTCATCCGGAAAATCTCCAGAAAAGGATCAGATTTGCTGAAAAAATCCTAAAATAAAATATAGGCCAGGTTACTCTCGAGAATTCTTTTTCTTTGAGCTTTTCTGGCACAGTGCACTGGTGCTTCCTTGACTGCTAATGAAAAGGAGAGCCAGCGTGATTTTAGTGAGACCTCTTGGAGTCTCTCAGCAATATTTCATTCTTGCCATTGTTCCCCAAGGACTTCCATGGCACTGCTGTTGTTCTCAGTTTGACTATTCAATCATGGCAGGCAAAACTGTAAAATGTCATTTTACAGCCTTTTCCCTTCTTACACCCAGTCCAGATTCCTGAGTTTTTAGCTCCTTCATCCACCTAGCTTGTTTTGTTCTGTCTCCATACCTGTTTGGTCTTTTGACACCAGTTTCATCATGCAAAGCTCTTTGAAGCATATTCTACTGTGGGGTTGAATTTCACACTAATCGCCCACCCTCTCAAAACAGAAGTTAATCGGCCAAGACATTGTGCTGCTTCCAGCTAACACAAGTACTGGCAAGATGGATTAGAGAAGGTTAGAGAAGCAAGTCCTCTTTAAGATGTTATAACATGGCCCATGTTAAGATGACAAACAGAGCAGGGGAATGCAGAAACTTACTTGATATGTCTAAGTACAAGCAAATCCGTGACAGACATTGAGGTTCACATACTCACTGCACCACAGAACATCTTCCCCTAGTCTTGTATCCAGCTAACAGCCCTGAGCGTTCTTACACAAAACTAAATTAAGTTTCTTTCTATCGTGTTGCTGCAGCCTGGCCACAGCCTTTTTTGTTTCAACATCTTCTCATTTCTTCTGGACATGCTGGCTGGGTGGTGGAAGAGTAGCTGGGTGTTAGCTCTCCACAGCTGGAGGGGGAAAGCTGGGTAATTAAAATTTCTAACTGTGCAACACTGCAAGAGCAGGATTCAAATGGACTCAGCTCATTTTCTGTAGTTTCAGCTCCCTTCTTCATTTTCTTCTTCAAACAGGTCACATGATTAACTTTACACATATGAATATTACCCTTCTTTATAGGCCATATCCAAACCCATAGACCCAGTAAAAAACCATAGACCTATGAAACCAATTTGGGGAAGTGAGGAATTCTGTTTGCTCTCCCGGTGTTTCTATAAAAGCATTAGTGTAAAAATGACTGTAATATGCATAGTTCTACAATTTTCTCCTTGCCAAATGCCCACCATACTTATTTTTTACTAGCTGGATAGCTGTTGGGATGGGAACTGCTTTGGATAAGATGCTGGCCGAAGTCTGGGCACATCATTTTTGTCAAATTTGTCTCTAGGGCATTTTTATAATTCCACAACGGCAAAACAAGCAAAGAAACCAAGGCTTTGAAAAGGGCCACCTGAATTTGAATGTCTGGAGAAGGAAGTGAGTCCCTAGGGACCATGAAGCCTTGGGCAAGGCTCAAGAAACCTAAAGTCTTTTCCATGCCCTAAAGATGACACATATCGATATTGTGTTCAGACTGCTCTTCTGTGAATGATCTGTTTCTTTTCCTACTAGAGAAAAGGTAATGGTACGTTCAGAAACTGATGCAAAGCACATGCATATGCATTTGTTAAATCTTATCACATGGAGCTCTAAACAACAAAGACGTACGTTTGCCTATCTGTTCCGATTACATGGTTACAGGACATTTAATGCAAGATTGTGTAGAACCAGCACAAAACCCAACAAAGTCTGTAACTCCAGAGTTTGCCTCAAGGCCCTGATGTAGATTAACTGTCCAGGACTCCATTCAGCACTCGATACTGCTAGTATATAAGGGGCTTTGGTGATCAAACTCTGCCAGCGTACTACTGCATAGCAAAGAGAACAAGCAGAGAGTGAGGGTGCCAAGTTTAATCATAGTGACACCAAAATCCAGAGTGCTTAGGGTTAAAAAAGATTGAGCTCCCTTTTCTCACACATAAGTATACTCATTGAAGCTGAGTAAAAGCTTAATGTTATCAGGTTCTTTAACAAATGCAAGTTTGCTAAGAAAAGTTATCTGAAAGAAAACACCTTAAAATGATACATCCAAAAAATGCACCCTGGACTGCAGAAAAAATTCAGAAAGGAAACCAGAATTTTGTGTGAGACTCAAAATATAGTAACATTCCCAGCTGAGTATCATGAAAGCTGAAACAGCAAATCAGCACAAGGGAAGTAATTTTCAATATCTGTTTTTAACTACCAAGGCAATATCACCTAAGGGAAAGATTTTAATGCTGGTTGGTAGCTTATATCACACTCCCCTAATGCAAAAACAAAGCCCAGTTCCTTTCAGAATGAAGATACAAACAAAAAATCCTTCAATATTGAAGGTGCTTTGTAACAACTTAAAAATTATATACAGAAGAAACATTTTATTTCATAGCTATTAACATTTCCAAAGCTTTTTGGTTGTTATGCTGAATCTAACAGCTTTGCATTATCTCACAAGAACATACTCTGAAAGAAGAATAGCAGCAATAAGGGTCTAATGTTTTGATATTTTAATAATATTTAAATGATTAATATAATGCATTTGCTAGTGGTATAATACACACTGTTCTTTCAGTATGTGCGGTGGTTACACAGTAATAAGAGAAGTACACAGCTTAAACCTTAAAAAATTAACTACTTCCGTTTCTTAGCACCTAGTTTGACACGTCTTTTAGTACATTAATTTTCAGAGCATGACACTTTTTAAAATTCATGTTTGGGGGTCAAGTCAAAGGTCTGTCAGAAAAGGGCTGAAACAGCCAGAAGACACTAATAATTTTGAAAATCCTTCAGCAGCAATACAGGGCATTTAAGGATATTTTTGTTTTAGCAGTTTAGTATCAGGAAAATATATAAAAAAGTAATATTAGCTTGTATTTTGCAGACATTTGCTGGAAAATGTTTCCTAAGCAATGATAACTGCCTCTCTCAGAACAGGAAAAGCAGTTTGCTTGCCTCAGTGCTTGTAATTTATTATAGCTATCATAAAAACATAGCTGCTTGTTATGGTAATTGTGACACAGCTATTAATGCAATAGAACCTTTCCAAAAGTTATTGTTCCACTGTGAAGTGTTCTCAGTGGATCTCTTGAAACAAAGACGTGCCATCTGAGCTGACTGGGCTTCAATAAAACATGAAAATGCAGTTATGCCTTCCCAACAAGCACTGCAATAAAAAAATATAACCTTTATCTCTGCAAAGTCAGTTAACTAAAGGAAACTTTCATACCTGTGACTTTCCTATAATTTTTTACTGAATGTTTCAGCCACTGCTCCAGGAAAAATTGAGTAGGCTTTACTTGTTTTATGGCCTCTCTAAAACTCTTGCAGTTTTATGTGGGGGGAGTAAAAAAAACCAACAAACACATACTGCCTGTTAAATTATACCAACAAATTGTTTTTAATCTGCCAAAAATGTGTTGCTCACACATTTTTCCTTAGTGGATGAAACTCATACATTTAGGAACCACAATCTGGATCCTCTTTCAAGGAATTTTCCTTTAAAGGGTGCAGGAAGAAAATTCTTGTCCATTCAAGATACCATTGACAGTAACAGATGGAAAGAAATTTTTTTTTTTTTTATCCTTAAAGCACATCCAGAACCCCCCCCACCCCTTCCAGTGCAGGAGCCCCTGGGGCTACAAAGGTGGCCCTGGCTGGCACAGTGCGAACAATTGCTCCACAGGCTTCCTCTGTCTTCCGGGAGACTCACAGGCCAGTTCCAGTGCTCAGTCTGCTTCTCTGATGTTACAACCCTACTCAGGTCTTCACTCCTCTGAGTAGGGAGAGGCATGCAAAACCATGCTTAGGATTTCACAAAATGGGGTCTTCTCAATTTTCTGGTGGGTTTTTTTGGATCTTTATGTGACATCGGGGCACTCATGCTTTTTCACCAAGGGCTGAACTGTACAATTTAAGTAATTTCAAACCATGATAACAAATAGTTATTAATAACGCCTTGCATCTATTGATGTCAAAGTTCATTATAAGCCATACGAAAGCCCTAGCCTTTTCTTATAAACAAGGTAAGCCAAAGTTCAGCCAGGTTTAGAGCTACGTCTCTAGCTAGAGGAAATTGAAAGACTTCTTTCGACTGTAATAGGCTTCCAGTGATTTTCATCAGCTGAAGACAGAAGTTTTCATTCAGATAACATATGATGAATCATTGCCTGAGTTGCACAATGCACCATCCAGGAATTTTTTATTAGATGAAGCCCACCTTGACTGGACATGTTAAAATGGTAAGAATGACAATGTACTTGTAATATTTCAGAATGTTCCTCCTTAATTTATCTCCATAAAGTGTTTCAACTACTCTCTAAAGCTGCTCAGACAACATCAACCTGGCTCAGAAGCACACTGTGGCAGTATCCTTTTAATTTATACCAACAAGAGCCATAAGCAATCATAATATCTACACCAGATTCCATTTTACATTTGTGGAAGAGGAATGACCAAGTAAGGTCTTATTATGTTGTACATTTCCTTTCCTTTTTCTAGATGTGACAGTATGTGGAACAGGAAGAAACTTGTGTATAACTTTGGAAATCAGGACTAAAGAGGTCTGTCTTACAGAGAGGTTGCTAAATCTGCATTTTGATACCTAAATAAATTACTTGATTCAGAAACACTAAGACTCCAGCAACTCTGAAGGAAGAAGTAATTAATCTTTCAGATGAGAAGCAAATTAAGGTCCTGATCATTTATAATTGTTAATGATCCTGAGCACAGTAATGTTATTTACCTGTATGCTCGAAACAAATTCTGGTACCATTAATCTTTCTGGGTGCTTTCTGCTTGTCTGAGTTTTCCTGGCAGTTTCAACTGAAAATATTATTCATCAGTTATAGCCTGATTTTGAAAATCTGATTTATGTATCCAAAAGTACTCTCATTGATTTGATTTTAAACTACTCATATGTCAAATGTTTACATGCACATGCTTAGAGCATTAGAATCATAAACTTTTGTATGGTGTTATCACATGGTTCTAATTAGAAGCAGCTTTATATATAGGAATGGACTATATAGTAATGGTAGATATTGTGATTGAGTACAATTGTAATCGCCTGATCTTCAATTATATGTAAAGCCCTATTATCTAAAGAGGCTCATAGCCTTATGACATCTATTAATTACAAAGATATTCACCAGATTACGTCAAATAATTTTGTGTCTTCTGTTACACTGAAATAATGCAGAGTGTGCCTTACAAGCAGTTCTCTGGATGTCATGGGCTGTATATTGCTTGAGGTGCTTATTATATATATATTGCTGAACAACAACAGATATTTTCAGAAAGAAGTAGTCCTTATAATGAAGAGCAGGATTTGAGTCAGTGGAGAGTTTTCTTATTAAAGAGGGAAAAAGTTTTTAACAAATATGCAAGAGTCTCTTTCTCACATTCAAGCTACATTTTGTTCAACAAAATGTATGTCATGACTGAGCTGTTATGAAGTTTTCTAGCTTTAAGATGCTTACTTCAACTATATCATCTTTGATTTCTTATAGAAAGCTCACTTCTCTAAACACTTCTGATCTGTGGCATTTTAAATAATTACATTGTCTTGGTTATAGCGTAATTAAATTGTCTTGGTTTTAATTAGATTCCCTTGAGGTTTTTTTTTTTTAATTACTTCGCAACCTGAGGAAAGCCTCATTGTGAACATTAATCTGAAATCTCTGATGTGTTTAATAATATAAGGCAAAATATATCTGTCAGGGAAAATCTCATCAAATTATATTTGCAGGTGTTCTTATATCTTTCAGTAAGGTTAATATCAAGAAGCTTACCTTGTCATCCAATTTCCGTGCACTGAATGAAAGCTCAACGTAGTCGTCATTGCCAGACAATTCCTCAGCAATCACCTAAATGGAAAGCGACATTTGAGTTTTGCGTGGTGTAACGGAAGGGGAGAAAGATGCCATTTTCCAGTGTGAAGACTGTAGATCCTGTTAGGAAACTGAAGTGTGGTACAATATGTTTCTCTTTGCAATCAGGAAGGGCTAAGAGGATTCAGTGAACCCCTTGCTGAACTGATGGGTGGCACCTTGCTAAGCTTACAAACCTGAATCATTTTGTATCACACAACTATGCCTTGTCAATCACCTGTCAATGGACAGACCTCAACATCCATCAGGGATCCCTTTCCTCTGACCAAGTACTTTTCAACAGTCTCACAGTGTCCAAGAGGACAAAAAACTATACAAGACTTGCATTATTTGGGTCTAAAGTTTTACTTATTTTTATGCTGCTTCAGCATCATTTGGCAAGCTAAAGGGAAAAAGAAGTGAAGTCACCCGTCATTAGTTGCCGTGAAAGCACATTTACAGTAGGAGAGTTCTCCTGGTATAGTTTTTTTGCTATAGCTATGTTGGCAAAACCATTTACTGTAGACCAAGTCAGAAGAAAGTAACACTAAAATGATGTAGTGTGATTCTTTCAGATGGCATAAGCTATGCTCATAACGATGCCAGTCACTGTGCTGTGCAATGTTGTTAAAAAAACCCAACAAACAACTAAAACAGGCTTCCTGACTAGGTCATTAAAATGCTTCAGTGGAGAGAACGTATTAACCAAATTGGGATATTTCACTGAAAAATGTTCTTTGAAACAAACCACATTGTATTCTATTTGACAGTTATAAAATCATTCCCTATTGTAAATATTCTCCCCAGAGACTAAATTGTCCAAAAGAACCTTTTTCCTGGGTGTTTCATGCCCATGGCCACACACCTGGCAGCCATGTCAGCTCCTCAGCCAGGCTCAGACCATCTCCACTGCATGGACCCCAGGTCCTCGGGGAGTTGCTGGGACACCCCAACTATTCAAACCAGCTGAAGGTTGCTGAGGTTAGAGATGCAGTCAGAGCACTGCAGCGTGCGATGCTTTTACTGCCCACACATGCAGCTCCCAGGAATTAGCCAGGCTGCCTACAGCCTCTGTAAACTTTAGTATCATCGGGATTTTTTAAGACCTTTTTTCTTTCTTTGACAGAAATGAACAGATTCTGCATTGGGCGTAACTGGCAGGGTTTTGGTAGCAGGGGCTGCAGGGGTGACCTGTGTGGGGAGGCTGTGAACTCCCCCATGCTGCTCACAGCTGGCCCCAGCTGGTCTGGCAGTGGGCAGCAGCTACCAACGGCATCCCAAAACATCAACCCATCAGAGGTGCATACGACACCTCTGTATGAACATATTTAAGAAAGGGTGGCAGCTGCTAGAGGCAGGAGGCACAAAGGGAGGTGCGGTAGGAAGCCTGTGAGGCCACCCTAAAGAAGATCCTGGAGGAGGCACAGGAAATGGATGTTGTTGAGGACACAGCTGGAGATACACTCTTGGAAGGAGGTGCTCCATGCCAGAGGAGGTACTTCTGAGGGCCTGTGCCCTGCAGGTAAAGCCTACATTGGAGGAAGGACACCTCCAAAGGGACTGTGGGGTGTTAAGACTATTTCGTCTGTGACACCTCACAGCAGTGAACTGTGGTGCTTCCTCATGCAAAATATCCACATGTAGCCATGTAGGGGCACAGATGCTTCACTGTGCATGAAAGTACCATCACACAAGCACGTATGTGGTGTTTCACATGTTCCAGGCAAACATAAGCTTGCTAGAAATTTGTCTCAGAGTCTGACACATCTCTCTTCCACATAGTTTCGTGGTTTAAAAGGTCATAAGCTGTATATGACAAACAGTGCTCCAGGATTTGCACACCAAGTTTCACAAATATTTTTCACTGAAAATAATGATCACTCTTTTATAAAGTTTGACAGTCATCCAACTAGAGAAGTGGTTTAAGGTTCTGTTTTTATGCCACGGTCATATAATAAAACTGTACTGATGAGACATTACACAGCGAAAGGGCTAATAAAATTCCAGTGAAAAGTGCTGAGATAGGAATTTTCAAAAACCTACAAAAAACTCGTAATTCACTACAGTGAACAAGTTAGGAAACTAGTATTTGTAACTTCCATACTTGACAGACACCTGGTATATACCCCAAGTCCAGAAATAATGATGTATATTGATTTTGACTTACTCTGTTGAGACAACAAACTTCTCACACAATATTTTTTGTCTCCCATTTGAGTCAAGCTGACTTGCTCTTTAGTACCACTGTCTGGAAGCCAAAGCAAGTAACTAAGGTCCATGGTTTGTGGTTATCATCCAGCAGGGACTATTAACTCATTTTCTCTCATCTTCTCTATATCACACAGCATTAATTTTTGCCAGAACACTCTACTAGCAAGCCTAATGATTTTAGAGGCTTGAGCTAGAGCATTCGTGTTTTCAGAAGACTAAACTCCTTCATGTCCCTCATAGAGCAGGAGGAGAGTGCAGAACACCATGGGAATGGACAAGATTAAGCATGCCCTGGTAACCCCAGCAGGAAAAACACACCAAGTTATTTAGGGAGCAAAACCCTCTCCTGGTTCTATTCAGTCAGAAGAGTGGGGAATTCCTTTCCAACCCCAGATCTAAATGAGTTTCACCTTATGTATTCAAGCAAATCCCTTCCCAGCCAGGCACCAAGGAAGACATCTAAGAAAGAAAATTCCCTGGGCTCTCAGAAAGCATTATTTCTCACAGTCTGTGGTCTTTTCTGTGGCTGAAGGCAGAAAAAAAATCCAAACAACCAAGCCAAAAGAAACCCATCTGGCTAATTGCACATCAAGGAAAAAAATCCTTCTCAACCCCATGAGGCAACAGAGCAGAGATCCCCAAAGCAGAATATTTTATTATAGTCTTTGTCTTAATGCAGAGCTGCAAATGTCACAAGCATGCTACTTTCAGCACAGACAAGCTTGATCTCCCAAACAAGCCAGCAAAGAGAAAGATGAAAGAGAGGTAATACATTGATTTGCAGATTTCAAGATACACATGGGGCTGTGGTAACTATATCCAGTCCGTAACTGCATTACAACACAGCTAAAATACTTAATCTCATCAAACTTCTGCATTTGGTGTTGCTGTGTGTGTGTGTGTGTGTGTTTTCTGAGTAGTTGTTTCTGCTGGGTTTTTTTTAGAAACTGGAAAAAGTCCAAAGGCCGAGAAACCTCAGACTCCATGTGTCAAAGCAGGTCAAAATGAGTTTCTGAAGGTTCTAGAGCTTCAGCTAAAAAATAATCCAGCAGCACAACTTTCTTGCTGTCACCGAAGTACCTTAAAAGTAGTAGTAGTAAATACTGAGGCTTTTGTACAAATCACACATTATTTGTTGCCATTTCCTTACAACAAGCATTTATCAGAAACAGTACAAGTAATCTGTTAAATAAACAATTTAAATACATTTCTCAGTCAAGGGTTGTTCTGGTTACTTAGCAGCATGCTTTTAGGGAGAATTAGTCACATTAGATGTTTTTAAATAACAGGAAAAGAAAAGTGTATTTAAGAGTGGCTTACTGTTATAGATGACTTTCCTGCTGTGTTCCCATGTTTAAGTAAGGACTTGGAGAGTTTCCTCTGTGAAACAATCTGCACAAAAATAAAAACAAAGGGAAAAAATTAGAATCTGTAGTAAACACATGGCTTATTGTGACTTCATTTTTATGTTGCCTTTTTTTTTTATCAAGGTAGTGTCTTAATCCACGATCATAGTTAGCACAGTAAGACCATGACTGAGAAGAAAGGTTCCCCAGGAAGCCTACAGACAGGATGGAATGGAAGGACAAAGCAAGCAGATGGGGTCAAGCAGAAGGGGATGAACACAATTCACTGAGTGGAACAAAAGAGTGGAAATTGCACTTCAGACTTTCCTCAACTGTTGCCATGATGGCAACAGCGGGACAGAAGCAAGCTTTAAATGGACTTAGAATACAATAAGGGGGGAGCTGTACACAGCAAATCTATCAGAGATGTTCCCCAAACCCATTTATTTTTATAGGAAATTTAAGTCCGTTTCAAAGAGAAGGCTTTTATTTCAAAATATCAGCAACAGATATTCAGGACAGAAGCAAGCAATAAGCCCCATAGTCTTAGTTCCAAAATCGTCTCCTTTCCTTATCAGGTACCAGACCCGCCCTGGAACTCAGCACTGCAATGAACTTGTCCATTGACCAATTTATAAATGTTCTTTAAATAAATGTTATCAGAGTGACACTGACAAAAGATGTTATGTCTTATGCCAATAATCATTAAATTTCCCTAACAATCTTGAAACTTTTAAAACTAGATCAGTAAAAATATTGGAACAGGAAAAACCCTTACAATAATGCATAACTAGTAAGTTATAGTGATGTCCCGGTATACTAGGTCCCTCCTCTCTGTAAAGTAAACGCTGTATTAATTTATTTATTTTTTAATCAGAAAACTTCAAAATATAGAGAGATGTAGAAGTAACTCCAAACACAGCTTAGGAATCACAATTAATATTATTTTTAATGTGACAATACTGCAGCAGGATTGTGTTGTGCCAGGTGCTGTGCTGATACTGAGCAAAAGTTCCCTTCTGCCCTGGGAAAAACCCTAACCCCTGGATTGTGGCTTTTACACTAGAAACAGTCCTTTCCCCCATCCAGCATTACTTGGACCACTTCATCAGGATGGCTAATCTATAACACTCCAAATAAAACGATCCACAAATAGATGTCTTTGGCAAAACATGCAGAAGTATTAGTTGTAAAAGAGAGGCAATCATCAAGGGAAAAGAATGTCTCCAGGCCCTTCACTGAGGTCCTGGGCATCATACATATTTCAGCAATAAACCACATCAGTAGGTAACGGTCAGAGTCAGAGGAGCATGAGTAATGCAAAGTCACAGCCAGGCAAAAAAGGTGCTGTGAGATAGGAGCGAATAGAATGTAAATTTTGGCCTAACATCACCACAGGGAAACATGTTTGTCCTGCCCATCAGTTTGCTTAATTGAACAGAAAAGCAAAAGCAGAATGTCAGATTATCCTCAGATACTGTCATGACAGAGGCAGGACGACAGAAGAAAGTTTTAAATGGGCTTTAAATGTGAGATAGGAGAGCCATCACAGGGCTGCACAGGACATCCAGAATCACTTTGTTCAGATTCTCAGTCCTAATGCAGAACAAGGTAATTTATTATGGTATTCATTATCCTTACTGTAAATATATTTTGCTAACAGCTAATCCAATTCTTTGCAGTTTAAGCCCATTATTTCTGTCCAATGCACCATGAATAAGTAAGACAATAATTTTTCACTTCCTCTTTCAGTCAAATTTTATATCTGAAGACTAATATCAAATGTCCACAGTCGTCTTTAGGTATCCTGGGATGAGTAGAGGGATGCTGCCCAGTTATGTAGGGATAAGGTCAGGAGGGCCAAGGTGTGGCTGGAGCTGAACTTGGCAAGGGATGCAAAGAATAATAAGAAGGGCTTCGACAGGTACGTCAGACAGAAAAGGAAGCTCAAAGAAAGCATACCCCCCTTGATGAGCAACACTGGCAGATTGGTAACAACAGATGAGAAGGTTGAGGTACTCAACAACTTCTTTGCCTCAGTCTTCACTGGCAGTGTCTCTTGCCACACCTCTCCAGGGGATGGCCTGCAAGACAGGGGCTGGAGGAGCAAAGTCTCTCCCACTGTAAGACAAGATCAGCTTCGAGGCCACCTAAGGAACCTGAACATACACAAGTCTATGGGACCTGACAAGATGCATCCCAGAATCCTGAGGGAATTGGCTGAGGTAGTTGCCAAGCCAGTCTCCATGATACTTGAAAAGTCCTGGCAGTCAGGTTAAGCCCTTAGAGACTGGAAAAAGGGAAACATTGCACCCATTTTCAAAAAGGGTAGCAAGGACACTGGGAACTACCGCCCCGTCAGCCTCATCTCTGTGCCTGGGAAGATCATGGAGCAGATCCTCCTAGAAGCTATGCTAAGGCACATGGAGGACAGGGAGGTGATTCGAGACAGCCAGCATGACTTCACCAACGGCAAGTCCTGCCTGACCAACCTAGTGGCCTCCTATGATGGAGTGACCACATCAGTGGACAAGGGAAAAGCTACAGATGTCTGTCTGGACTTCTGTAAGGCCTTTGACATGGTCCCCCACAACATCCTTCTCTCTAAATTGGAGCGAGATGGATTTGATGGGTGGACTGTTGGGTGGATGAGGAACTGGTTGGATGGTCACATCCAGAGGTTAGAGGTCAATGGCTCAATGTCCTGATGGAGACTGGTGATGAGTGGTGTCCCTCAGGGGTCTGTATTGGGAACAGTACTCTTCAATATTTTCATCAATGGCATAGACAGTAGGATAAAGGGCACCCTCAGTAAGTTTGCAGATGACACCAAGCTGAGTGGTGTGGTTGACACACCTGAGGGACAGGATGCCATCCAGAGGGACCTGGACAAGCTCGAGGAATGGGCCCATGTGAACCTCATGAGGTTCGAGATCAGCCTGGGGATCGAGAGCAGCCCTGCTGAGAAGGACTTGGGGGTACTGGGGGATGAAAAGCTGGACATGAGCTGCCAATGTGCTCTTGCAGCCCAGAAGGGCAAGCGTATCCTGGGCTGCATCAAGAGAAGGGTGGCCAGCAGGTCAATGGAGGTGATTCTGCCCCTCTACTCTACTCTGGTGAAACCTCACCTGGAGTCCTGAGTCCAGCTCTGCAGCCCTCAGCACAGGAAAGACATGGACCTGTTGGAGAGTGTCCGGGGAGGGCCACAAAAATGATCAGAGGGATGGAACACATCCCCTAAGAGGACAGGCTGACAGAGTTGGGGTTGTTCATCCTGGAGAAGAGAAGGCTCCGGGGAGACCTTACTGCAGTCTTCCAGTACTTCAAGGGGTCTTACAAGAAAGATGGCGACAGACTTTTTAGCAGGGCCTGTAGCAACAGGACAAGGGGTAATGGTTTTAAACTAAAAGAGGGCAGGTTTTGACTAGATATAAGGAAGAAATGTTTCTCAATGAGGGTGGTGAAACACTGGCACACGTTGCCCAGAGAGGTGGTAGATGGCTCATCCCTGGACCCATTCAAGGTCAGGTTGGATGAGGCTCTGAGCAACCTGCTCTAGTTGAAGCTGTCCCTGCTCCCTGCAGGGGGGTTGGACTAGATGACCTTTAAACGTCCCTTCTAACCCAGAGATTCTATGATTCTTTAAACTACAAAACCTAAGTTTGTCCTATCTTTCCTTTTCAACCAAATTTTCTAGCCCTCAAACCATTCTCAATGCTCTGTGCCGAGCCCTCATGGACCGGCCCATATCCTACTCTTAGAATAATGCTCAAAATTGGACATAATCCTCCAGGTCCTTCCCATGCAAGAAGAGCTTCTCATGCCTTGCAAGCTATGCTGTTGATACACTCCACAATTGCATTTGACTTATTTTAAGAACACCATGATACTGTTAACTGATGTTCATTTTATGACTATTTCAGATTGCCAGCTGTTTCTTACCCTGCATTTTTGCAGCTGGCTATTACATAAATGAATAATTTAACACTTGTCCTTTTTGGACTGCCTTCCACAAACCAACCTGCTGCCATCATCTCACTGACTTTTCCAAATAACTTCTGGATTTCACCACTAGTATTGGTCCGTGGCCACACCAGACAGGAGTATTGGTAAAATGACCAGTACTGCCAGGATTCAGATGTCCTTTTTCTCCCCTAGGGTGTTGGAAATATTGTTTGCTGTGACGCCTTAAGTCACGCATACCTCTGGTTTCTTGCCACCTAAACAGGTTCAAGTAAAAATTGTTGCACTCCTGTGATCTGTGGGGTGCAATTTAAAAAAAACTTGTTTGAGATTCTCAAATGAGAGGTAATACAGAAATAAGACATATTATTCTTAATATATCATTAAGGTATATGTTCTGTACCAACCAGACAAAGAATTATGGTAGCTGGGAAGCAGCTCTATATCTCTACGACCTCTCCCCCTTCCCCAAGATGCACACACAACTTTGTAAAATACATTAAGCTCTTCCACTGAAAGCTGTGGATATTGTGTACCAGAAAACTTTTCAGATGTGTTACATATATATAGCCCCCATATGAGATTGAGATAGAACTTGGATGGAAACCTGACCTTCAGCTAGCCTCCTTTAGAAACCGCATGATTTTTCCCCCTGAACTACTCAAATTCCTACAGCTCCCTACAGAGGGAAAATCTCCCAGCCTTCAAGAGGCATTGGGCAGACAGAAACCTGACGCTCAGGAGCTCCCATGCAGGTAGCAGATAAACAGCTTGCAGTTCCAGAGAAGATAATTTATTCTGACATTCCCATTAGTACATCGCATTAATAAGGCTTGCTCTCTAAGCCATTAGCATCATTGTGACACACTAAGCGCTCTGCATATGTAAATACGCGTATTTGGGTGCAACTGTTTACCAGTTGTTAATTAAGTGGCCAGTAAAATGAATCTTCCATCCGGCAACAATGTGCCAACATCATTGCCTCAAACTGTAATTGGCAATTTAGGATCCGCAGACTATCACTGCAATAACTGTCAAGGAATCTATTTTCCTTGGCAGTAAATTGCCCCTTTTGTTCATGGACTATACAAGCCAGCTCTCATTGCTTAAAAGAACTACTTCTAAAGAAGCTGCCACCAATTATATGTCATATTTATTGTTTATGTATCAGTGTAAATCTTCTTCTGAACATTATTATAAAAAGCATTTGCTGACCTGATTGCCAGACAGCAAGTCCTGAACAATGATAACTCGAGGGCCTAGAAAGCACTTGTTTAAGTTCAGAGTTACAGAGATGGCTGAACTTGCAAAACAGCTTATGAGAAGGTAATTAACTACAGGTCTTCCACTTGTCAGGAGTCTTTGGTTTGACTATGCATCAAAAACTTGCAATTTAAAACTTAAACTTCAGAGAAAAAGGTGTTTTCTCCAAAACTGATGTGAAGAAGTGCAGAAAGTAAATGTCTCTCTTCTTTCCAAAACACAGATAGTACAATCCAGTTCAGCCCTAATAAACCTCATTACATTTCCAGAACCTGTGTTTTCATGAACATTTTATTAGAAGCATGACCTACTGGTGAACAAATGGATGTAGAAACCTCAGAGATTTAAGAGGTGAGGCTAAGAGAGACTTAGGAAGTGAAGCCAAAGTTTATTTGCAGATACAGCCACATATAAGCTACTACCCAGTTCTGGTCTAAGACAGCCACATGTCCAGTAATACATATACTGAATATGTTTGCAAGAGGTGGGAATAGGAACAGAATGTAAGAGCCGCTGCTCTGTTTCAGAGAGGCAGGATATGCACATGAAGTGACTCCTATTTATTGAATATGCAATCACCTCAGAACATCATCTCGGCTAGATTTCTGGTCTGTGGTGCTAAGGGATATCAGCTCTGTGGTAAGTTGGGGTGGGAAATTCCCTTGAAGATGATCTAAATTTGCCTTACTACATACAAGCCCAAATAGGTTAAGGACAGATCTGAAAAGATGCTCTATATTGCTGTAATTAAATCTGGATTCACATGTTGCCCTTTGATCTTATTTCCAATTTTAAATATACAAAAGGTGCTTTGCATTTTTTATTTTAAAAGTATGAACAGATGCAACACTTTGTATAAAAGCACTGAGGCACTGACACCCGCTGTATACAGTGCATTGCTCAGCAGTCACTTAGAGACAAGGACTCTGATGAAGGTCTGCTCCCTCCTATGTCTGAGTTGTTACTAACCAGCACTGTGTAAGATGAGCTGTGAAATATAATGACCCATTTTACCTGGGTTATGTAAGAACCTTTTAAAATACATTTCTCTATGTGGTTCTTCCTTAACCAAATACAGGGATGATTTTCAATAATATCATACAGAGTTCCCAATGCTTATAAATCAAACTAATGAGAAAATTTCAATGTGGCTTTTTAACATAGTGATTTAGCATTGGCAGGAACAGATAAATCCCATCTATCATGCTGAGAAGTCCTCTTTACATTGACAGCTGGGGCTGGTCCAAGTTCTTTCAACAGCATTGACTCAGTTTTGCAAGGTGCCATCCTGAGCCAGCAGTCTGATGGTCACACTCTACATTTCCTCTGGGATCAGAAAACTGTGTGGATTTTGTTTATTTACTTGCTTCAGTTAAATTGACTTATATCTAGCTCTGGACATAACACCGGTATTCTTTTGTTAAAAGCTTCTTGAACTGTCCATGGATAATGGCCATAGCTCCCTTTCTATTTATGTGCTATGACACCTGGCTGTTGTTAACTCTCGTGGCATGTGAACCACTGGTCTCTGCTTTTGATAGAACTAAGGACTGGGCAAATACTCTGCTCACTGACATGTAAGAGTACGCAACTTAGCTTTGTGGTTACAAAACTAGATTAGGATCATTTTAAATAACTCCTTCAATATCTCAAATTCTTTATACAGACTGGCCTCTTCTGCCCATTAGACTTTCTTACAGGAACCCCAAATTTAGTTATTTAGACAGCCAGGTTAGGCACAAGTTTCCCTCCATACTATACTCCAATTCCAAGAAGTCTTTGTATCTCTTCCTTGAAAGCTGGGATAGCCAAACAAATAGTTTTAGCTGAACAATCATTTCCCAGCACCTCTATGTTAATTCTTCTCCCAGATGTGTTATTCCTGTTTTATGGACTTGAACAGTTGCTTAACTTTCTTCTAGCAGCCCCAACTCTTTTCAGGACTGCAAAGAGCACCTAGTCACATTTTACTAGCATTTTTCCCTTGATCCAAAAGCCTTTTATACAGACTGAATCTTCACCAACAAATGCATTCGCTTGCTCAGCACAGAGCTCTTGGTGCCACACACAATACAACCTCGAGTCTGGAGAAACAATCTCCCACAAAACAGCAATGGTACATTTTTGGTACAAACAGAACATTTTTCTAACAGCTTTCACTAGAACTGTGTTGATATATCAAACAAAGTAGCTATTATACTCTTTCCAAAAACGTCTCTCTTGAACCTTTCACCAACCTTTGCAAAAATCTGCAAATTCTATGCCCTCCAGTGGATGTTCATCCCTGATCAGCCCTGTGGCTTGATAGGGCTTTTAACTCAACAAGCATTACTTTCCCCTCCTCCCCTAGGCACTACTTCAACTTGTATCTTTCCAAATTCCTGTCGAACTACCTCTCTAGCTGCAGAATGACCACTGCAAGCACTCAGGCTTGTCCATGGTTTTGGCATCGTGTTAGCTCATGCAGCATGTCCAGCTTCAGCCTCATGAACATGCCAGTTGCTTTTGGACTCCTAACCCACACGCCTCTAGCTGTGATACTACCCACTGATCTCTCTGAGCTAATCTTCTCATATTTTTGCTCACACTATACATGCGCTTCCCAAGTGGCATATTTCACTCAGCTATCAGCATTTTTTTTTTAACATGGCACTACTTTGTTTACAACAGCATGTACACCTCCCTGTGGCGGTGTTTGTGAGGCCAGCTAGGAAGCACGTTCTGCCCAAACTGCATTTCTCTGCGATATAATCATTTACATTTCACAGTACCACAGCTCTGCTTTCTCCTCCCTCCTTAAACTTCAGCAAGGGCTAATTCTGTGCCCTGCAGTTGTCTTCTCCAAGTATTTTGCCTAGTTATTAGTTATGATTTAGTGTCTTAAGATGGACCCAGTTAATACTCCAACCTGAGAAGATTGAGTCTTCATCCTTACATCACCCTTCCATATTTTCCTTTTGTCTTTCTCAATTTAGAAAAGGGAAAAAACATGTTCCTTTTCAAAGGGGATTCTTCAAATTCCTGTAATACAATGTCAGTTAATAGCTACTAAAACATTAAATGCTTCAAACCTACTTTATAAGAAATCTGTCTCTATCTTACTGTCATCCTCTTTGCCTGCGCCCCACTGCTTGCAGAGAGAGCATGAATGCTATTTAAGCCTTCTTGGGCTGTCCTCCACTTTTTTGGGGAGGAACCACTGTGTTGGGTCTTTCAGTCACTAATTTGAGATATTTTTGCTTGTACCATGTTGTGCTCAGCATTGCTTGGATTCAAAAAGTGAGACAAGTACTTGCGAAATTTCAGCCTCCAAATTCAGACTGCTCAGCACTGTACAGCAACCTGTCTTTCCAAAACAACAGTTGATTTGAATGAGTTTTTTAGATCCTCCTGAAGTTACAGCTTTTTGAAGTGTTTGCTACAAAAGGTGCTAAAACGCACAGCTGGCCTAACCTAAAGCATCTTTTATCTAAGTTCTGTTCCTTTCTCGACAAACAACTGCTATCTTGCCAAGCTGGGGCAGAGATTTTAACACATACAATTAAAATGGCTTGGCTGTGTTTCCAAAATCATTTTCATCCTTGGTGTAAAGTAAGAGAAGGATTCTGTGATATGTAAAACTCAGGACATAACCACATCAAAAGTATTTACTAGTTACGATACAGAGTCTCTTAAGCTCTCGCCTTCTTGCATAGAAATAAGTACAGCCCTTAAAACACCTTTTTCACAGCTACAAAGTCTCCCAAATGAAGGACAGTAACACTTTCATGATATTGCTGTAAGTGGAAAGATACAACCAGAGTGGCTGGACAAATAATTCAGGATTCAACATTTGTAAAATGTATACTGAAACTTGTCAATTAAAACATTAATGTGCTCTTGCTCTAAAACATCTAAGTCAAATACTGTAAGCTTCTAAACACCTACAAATAAAATTACAGACTTTAATAACATTTCACCTGTGTGGGTAAATGACTGATTTAAGCAAGGGCAGAAGAACTGAGGTAGCTCTGGCTCACAGCGTAAAAACTGTCTTTCTTCACGCATTCATCTTTAGCCTGGTTTGTGACAAAGCAAGATTTATACAACTCTGATGTGCTTGCGTTTGTCTTGCTATCTATCCCCCAGATGCTTCTGAACCCATCAAATAATTTCCATGAATGGTGGCAGATAGTAAAAAATGCATCAAGCATGCTACATTTCAATATGGAAAGAGACCAGACAGCAGGTAGATGTCAGTGACATTACTCCATGCTCATGAAAAAAGGGGTTTGGGGATGAGTTCACCCCTTCACAGATACCAAGAAATCCCTGCAAGAGAACAAGTTCATATGTACATCTCCATAATGAAGGAAATTTCATTCTGCCTAATTGCACACAGAATTCTTGTTTCTTGGTAAAGCCAGTTTTATTGCTATAATCATCCTCCCCATACATATGATACTTCCTGTGCCATACTCACCACTCTTCAAGATTTCTTTTGTTCCCTACAGTATTGATCAGCTCACAGTCTATTTACAGCTGAATTACACCCCTCTCTGTCTTTGTTAAAGATCTGTACCTGAAAATAGTCAATCAAAACAGAATACCGAGAAAAAAAGATATCCCTATCACAAGAGGCAATAATGTTATTACAGGAAATAGCTTATCAATAGCATAAAAGGTCTTTGAATTTAATTAGTATGTAGTGTAGCAGCCCTTTTACAATTAGTCATAATAACAACTCCTCTTTATAATAGCAAACTAAATTTTAAATTACTTTCCTAAAGACTGCTACAGTAATTCATACAAAAATATAAAGTATGCAAAAACAAAGCAGTAAAAACTGTACAAGTAATTCCATTAAATTTGACTGGCAAGATTCATCTAGAACTGCAAATCTTACAGCTTCAAAGATCATGCTGCAATTGCAAACGAAGAGTTTCCTGGGCATAACTGAGGTGTTAAAATGGTTAGGTAAAGTTAGGGAAGAGTGCTGGTTGACTATTTGCTTGTGCTCTGAGTCAGCCCTCGTAGAAAATGACATTCATATCTAATAAAGTACATTATTCATCCCACTAATGAATTGAGCAACTTCATTTGGAGGAGATCAAAGGCCAAGTATTTAAAGGTATTTAGATACCTAAGGAGGCATACGGACATCTAATGAGATTTGGGAATTCAAATACCTTGAAAAAACTGGTCCTATGTCTTTTGTGCCACAGAAGCAGTCAACAGTCTATTAAACAAATAATCTCATACAAACTATTTCAATTTAATTAATTCAGGTGCAATCATGGCTCTTTTAGCCTTTCTCCAATTCAAGAGCAAGGGGATTTGCAATGGCTGAAACTGAACTAATAGTCAGCATTTTTAAGTGCATAATCTGCTAGTGGCATATATTATTAAAAGCACACAAGAAACAATAATACGCATTATTGAGAAGTATGGGAAATAGTCAACCTCTAAGTAATACTTGAAAACGTCCTTGGCAGGAAAAGATGTACATCTCTACCATTTTTTTACTTGTGCTACTAGCTGAGCAAGTAAGGGAGTTGTGAATTGTAACAATATTTTAACCCTTCCGTAAATTAAAAGAAACCAAACAGGGGGATGGAATCATAAATTTGAAAATGGCAAAGACTAGCTGTGGTAAGTAATGAAAGAAAAGCCACAAAGGCTATTAGCACACTGCAGAGTTGGGATGGTTCACAACATTTAAGAAATAACAACTTTACTGGTTCCTGTAATTTAATGATATTGCAGGCACAACTGAGCAGTAATCAAGAAAGTCTTGGCAATGTAAGTTTGTTTAGTTCTTGTCAGAAAATGATTATTCATTGAAATAATTTTTGTGAGTTCTTACAGATAAGGCTGAGACTTCTGGGTAAAACTTCAGAGGAAAACAAGGGTTCCTAAGCCACCTTTCTGACACTTAATTCCTGTGTGGTTAAGAAGTTAACTTTGGCTATTAAAATGCCTGAGCCCTAAATGATGCAATTCAAATGCTTTTTAAAGTTTATGGAATATAAAATAGAACAATTCCAGTTAGAGATATTTAGGGAGGCTCAGAACACATGAAGGCACTAACACATAAACAGAAAAGAATGTGGGTTTGGGATTTTGCCATCCCAGCTGAATAACAGGAAAACTACACTGTCAAATTTCTGACAGTGTTTGTCCATCTAAGTTTTGTTTTTTTCATTGTTTTTTGATGGACAAAAAAATGCAAAACTACTAAATATAAAAACGAATCTATCTCCTGCCCCTCAAAACAATCACAGTTTTTGTGAGCAACCAAAAAGCAACAGAAATACAAAACCTCCAGTGATTGGATGGGGATTCAGTTGGAATTGATTAGTCTGGGTGAATGCCTGAGCATTTTTCCCAGGGATGGGGAAGGGGAAAGGGAAAAGCAAAGGGGAAAAAGAAGGGGAAGAATTTACTTTCCTTAGTTACAGACAACATTTGTAAAACCAAGATGAACTGATTGATAGCACCTAAAGCACGTGTATGAAAGCAATAGTTCACCTTTATATAGTGGTGCCTCAAAATAGCAGTTAAAATATTATTGTTTGTGATTTCACTGCTTATCACTACAAAGATATATGGGTGCTCCTGCTTGCCAGCACCTATGCAAAGAACAGCAACTATTTAGAGTGAATCAAAGATCTAGAAAAGTAGTGGGCAGATGCAGAGACTGACAGAGCATCCCAAGCCATTTCTGTAGTACTGAAAAGCACAGTGCCAAACTACTGCTCCACCCCAACGCTTCTGCTCCAAGGGATGAGAGCTGCCATCTACAGCAGCAGCTCAAGAAGACTGCTATTATTCCCAAACCCTATGGCTAAGTCACCCCTGCTCTGTTTACTTTTGATTTGCCAAGTCAGACTTTCTTTTGGCACTTGAAGGCTACTACAAGCATTTGTAAATGTTTTCACAGGGCATAGGAGTGAGGGTTCATTATGCCTCTGCTTTTCTCTGGTCCTGCCAGAGATAGGAGAACCCAAGGGACAGGAAGCCATCGTTATTGTGAGGGTGACAAAGCATTGGGACAAAGCCCAGAGAGGCTGTGAGATCTCCATCCTTGGAGACATTCAAAATGGGACTGGACAAGACCCTGAGCAACGTGCTCTAATCTGTTTTGAGCAGCAGATTGAACTAGAAACTCCAGAGGTCACTTCTGACTTAAATTACCTTACGATTTGAACAAGAGGAGCACACATTCCCAAATGTCTATGCTACCTCCTTGCATGGCATTTCAAGTAAATTGCACTAAACTTTCCCTCCAGTTTCAGCTTTTCATTAGGCTCGGTTGAAACACACCCACTATTCCGTCACAGTTTAGTCTCCACTTCCAGCCTCACACAGCTTTCACAGTCATATCTTCCTCAAAGTTATTTCATGTGGGATGAAATTATCCAGACTCAGCCTTGAACTCAAGAACTAACAGATTTTGTCAAAACAAGCATCTTCCAATTCTGATAAGCAATGTCTTCCAGGTAGGAATTCAGTGTGCAGATACCTGAAATTAGAATAAAAACTAGAAATGTTAACTTTTCTAGAATTCATCTGCTCTTTCTACAAATATATTCCTAAGCAAAGCCAAAGCCAAAGGCAAAACCCGAACAACTCCTTTCACAAACAGGTCTGGATAAAGGATATTTCACACTCTGTTGCATTTTAGAGGACAACAGTGTTAAAAAGTGTGTCCCGTATTTCACAAATATGCTTCGGATTCAGATTAATCTTTGTGAGGCTACAAGCACAGCACAGTATAGTATCCTTGCTTAAGTAGCTACTGTATGACTGTACAACCGTTAAAAAAATGGTATTATTAGCTATTACTTTTATGCAGCTACTTAGAAATGAACTGTAAAATGAAAAATAATAACATAGTTTAAAAATACATAGTTTTTAATTACGCACCGTAACCTACCATTTAACAGGGCCACTTCATTTAAGTAATACAGCATGGACAACTTAATTGTTTGGCGTATGGTACATTCTCTTAATGTGAAGTTGCTTAAGAAACTCCATTTTATAAACTACGTGTAATTGCAGACCGTATTTTAAGACGATGCTACTAATTGTGGAAAACTTGTTTGCACTTTCAACTTTATTAGCTTCTCTAATATTTTAGGGCTTTTTTGATCTGTCATTCCAATTATACAGAACGTATTTGTTAACATTCTGCAGATTGGCACGTTACCAGGACACCCTGCAGAAACTGAGAAACTGGAATGTAAAAAGAGCTTTTCTGAGTGGAAAGAACAGACTTTTAGTACTTAAAAACACAACAAAATATTCCCCCCCCAAAACTCACACTAAACCTCCTCCCCCTCAAACCCTTCAAGAGATAATCTGCTATTATTTTATTTGAAAGAGCATCTTTTGAGCATGACGTACAAAACAAACCACTTTAAGGAAATGTCTCTATTTAGCACATCGACTTTTTCTTAATTACATTCAGCAGATATCTATCCAGAACCACTCATTCTCCTATGTTTAAATATTGTGGCATATGAAATGTTCGTTGATGCATCTACTCTTCGCATCCAGGTATAACTGACTGCATGCCAGGATGCTGCTAACCACAGTATTTACCAGTAGAGGCACAGAATTGGCTTGTCCTGGTAAGAGCAGTAGAAATAAATCTTGCTGAAATTCCAGTGGGATGACACTAGATGGTGTATGTTCAGGATCTAACAGCCTACAAGTCACTGCCCTTATCACTCTTTTGGGACACAGATTTATTACAGCATTTTGGAGGAGACTACTAATAATGACACCTTCCAAAGGAACACATTTCTCCATCATTTGCATCCAAGACCCCAAATTTCCAATAAGCTTGTATCTGTTGGGTAGGCTACATGTAGGATTTAGACAGATCTTTAGAAAGAGAAAACTCACTTCTCTCTGTCAACTTACTGTATAAACCATTTTATTGCCTTTCACAGCATTTTTAGTCTTACTAATTTTGTTTTATGTAGGAGTATTACACAATTTGGGAAAAAAATGCAGGTTTACTGCACATCTAAATGATGATCTACAAACAGATACAGGTAGCAGTGAACCTCTTAATAGTAATAGTAATCAGCTATATAATCTATGTAATAGTAATCAGCTATTACACAGAAGAACGCAATAGAATTTGTCACATTTATGGGTGGTGGGGAGGGAATCAGGCCTTCAGACTATGCCTAAAAATCTACAGCCTTGCTGGCTGTGTCAGTAAGACTTACTTGCAATTGGAAAGTGAATTGATAGGCAGGCACCAACTCCTAAACAAAATCATGTTTTATTTGGGCATTAAAGTGATGTACAGCAACAAATTCATGTCAAAATTATCTCAAGAAAAGCCATGGCTCTATTATTATCATTTAAAAAATGCAGTAATTACACCAAAGAGCTAAGCATGAATGTGAGCTGCGTATGTACAGCCTGTGCTGCAGGATTTTGAAAGCTGGACTCCTCATAACGACTTTGCTTAGATTACAATTTCAGTGCTAACATTTTGGGGTTTTAAATCAGTTGAGGAATTATGTAAAGTTAAAAAACTAGAAAGGGGGAACCACAAAAAAAGTCTAAATATGAGATCAGAGTCCTCAAGGCTATGTTACTGTGAACAGATTTCACACTGTTGTTTTTTTTTTTTTTTGGTTATCACTGAAATTACACTGCAACAAACCCAGCTGTGTGCTATTTATAGAGATCAAATCATTATAAAAACATTTATTCTACAGGCAGCAACAATGACATTTTTTCCTTTAATTTTCAAGTCAATTAAGCGAGAAGAACATTGTAATAACTTTTTGTTGTTGTTTCTCACTCTCCTTGGTGTTACGGGATAGCTTATACTCATTGATTAAGGCCACATGAAGTCTGTGAAAAAGAACAGACTTTAATGTGCACTGTAATAGGATAGCTTATCCTCATTGATTAAGGCCACAAGAAGTCTGTGAAAAAGAACAGACTTTAATGTGCACTGTAAATATCCTAAATACCAATACCTTCATGTTGACCTTTCAAGCTAGTAAATGTGGGAAAACAGGCCATTTTAGAGCTCAGCGCAAGGCCACAAGGAAAGGACCTAGGCAGATTGAGGCAAGTCATAAATCCTTCCAACAAGGACCCTTTCAGCAAGGAACAGGCCCAGCAGGAGCACCATGTGGTCGATGTCAAAAATTTGGTCATCAAGCCTTAGAATGTTGTTCAAAGTATGATCGGGATGGTATGAAATTGGGAAACGGGCGACCGAGCACAAAGGCACCCCACACGATGACACAAATGGGGAAACACCACCAGGCTGCTTGGCAAGCCTCAGCGCCCGAACCAGAGGGAGCGCTGGAATGGACGTGGAAACAACAGTAGGCGTTACCTTATGGGACATGTCGGTTTATGATGTCCCTAATAACGCGAATGGACCATTAGGATATGGATTGAGTGCTTTGTTATTAGGATGATCTTCAGCAACAAAGCAGGGACTTTTTGTTCTCCCTGAAGTCATTGACGCTGATTATATGGGAACCATCAAAGTAATGTTGTGGACTCCATCTCCTCCTGTTGCGGTTCCTGCAGGCACACGTATTGCACAACTGATGCCTTCTACTGCTTCTGTACCTCAGGCAGCGCAATCAGTGAGGGGGAATGGAGGGTTTGGCTCAACCAAATTTGTGGAAGACCACAAATCTTTCTAGCATTTGATATCAGCAGAAGAAAACCGACTTTGAAAATGAAGTTTAGGCATCCTGACCCCACCATGTGACTGCGACAAGTAAATACATATATTTCTTACTAATTCTCTCACAGAGAGGACTTTTCCTCTTTCAGCATGTTTGGCCCAGTGGCTTTGGGAAGAAAATCAAAGGGATTCATGTGTGGTGGGGCTGCGGGAGCAACAATAAAAGATAACAAAAGAGGAAACAAAAGCTGTGCAGCATCTTCCATGCAAAGCTATCACGTTCAGGTTACAAAAGTGAGTGGAGCAGTGCAGTGGATAATCTAAATGAAAGCACTGCTTGCTCTTATCACATAAGACACACCAGAGCATGGAGTGGAGAGTCAATTTACACTCAGCTTAGTGAAACTGAGACCATCCTTGGCATTACTGTTATGGACAGAGCTGAGATCTGTGTTACGAGACCTTAAATTAACAAAAAGTCTGCCAGTTAGAAATAAACTGTGGTACCTGGGACACTATAGCATGCTACTAGCCAGCAGTATAGGAATTCGCTGCAGACCTGGCTCTGCTGACCTCCAGGTATTGATCCTGTGGGTAGGACTCATCACCCTTAAATTTAGTCATCTAAAAAGTTAGCTATCCTAACCTATGATGGGTGTCTCAGGTGAAATAAGTCAACTGCAGGAACTGTCTGTTTCTCTCCACTGAACTAAAGATGTAACTTCAGAAGAGTAACTTAGTCTAGACATCTAACTTTTGGAAGACAGAGTCAGGGAAATGAATCCAACCCTATCTCTCTATTTGCTACATCACCAGACACAACTGTAGGTGAAGAAAGTGTATTTGTAAGCATTACTTGGACTTCAGACTTGCTTTATATACCATATAAAGTTAGGAACAATAACTTTCTCCCCAATCAGTCTATTTCTCAACACTCGTGTAATGAGCCTGGGCTCTCACTCTACAAGGCCAATCACTGACACTCAGTTTCGTATAGCACTGGCTGACTTGAAGTTATATTACAGCAGTAAATCAAACCAACAGAAGATCTTAATTATCCTGTTCGAAGCACTGATTAAGAATTTTGTCATGAGTGACAAATCTCACCCATCAGTCATTTAACAAAGTGATATATTTCATATACATACAAATGATGAGCGACAAGGGGGAAAAATGGCAGTGATACCTACTTGTCCAAGAGTGCATTCCATGCCACCAAGAAAATCTGCTTCCTTCAGACCATTGTGATTGCTGCTAATGTCATGGACTTCAAACCGTAACCGCTGCACCTCTTCAAAATAGAAGTCCACTGTGAACAGCTTGGAGAAGACAGGATTTATACAGGTTCGAATCACTTCTGTCCTGTCAACCTGCCAAATGGAAAAGAAGTCATATGAGTGGTTTCTCTTTCTACTAGTGATGGACTACAACGAGCTCCTCAAACACAGTTTGCTCAGTTATTAAGACTGACAGCTGTGACTGTGGCCACGGACACCACCATTTGTACGGATGGCAGCACCCGCCCTTTTTGTAGGGGTGGCACCCCCTGCCATTTCTGTGCAGGGCTGGCCACATGCACAAGGTAAGGCCAACTTCCCTTGCTTCTCCCTGCTAGCAAGTCTTTCACAGATATTGGTAGGAACATGGGGCACAGCCTCTGCAGGGGGAGCAATGACTGGCCCCCGTTGGGTGTACTAGATCAGTCAGGCGGCAGAGTCGGGCATAGGCAAAATGACTGTCTTATGCTAGACTAATAACTGGGAAATTAACTATAGAATAACTATAGAATTTACATCTCCAGCAGTACCCATCCATCACTACAAAGCAGCAGCAGAGCAATACAGTTTTATCAAACTAAATGGAAACGCAAGCAAAAACCCCAGTAATTACTCATTTTGGACAACTTACATGATTAAGGAGTGGAGAACTGGATTCATAGCAAACAATGTTTCTTAAAAATATACCAATTTTTCCACCTCGCTAAGTTTCATTACAAGAATCTGATGCTTCTTATGCCTACCTCTGAGCCGGCTAAACAAACTGCTAAAGAAACACCATCAAATTGAAATTGCTATTTCTTAAAAAAGTGCTCATTGAGTTCTTTCTAGTTCTCTTAAAATGCAGTACTTGGGTTTCCTGTTTTTGAAATAGGCCTTTGCTATTTTTCATTATGATGTATTATTGGTAATACCATAAGCAATGAAGCAATTTCTGTTTTTCCACTCTCTTTGCTCTGGTACAGAAAAAAACCTAATAATTCTGTAAGATTAAAGGAACTAATCCTAAAATGATGTAGGACTTGGGCACATCAGTCACTAGACAGTAAGTAGCTGGTGTGCCATGGAACAGACAAATTAAACTGCTCAGAGGAAGAGTGATGAGATCCTTTGTCTGATTCCTGATCAGGAACATCTGTTGTGTAAAAAATGACAGCCACTTGCTTCACTTTTCAAAGTTTATAACGCGTTAGCCTTGCTAGTAGTTATCGGCAAGGATGCAAAGAGTCAAGTAAATCAAAAGCAGGGGGAAAAAAAATGAGCAGTTCCTGGTAGCACAGATTTATTTTAGTGCTCATCAAAGGTGTCACATTGACAGCTCTAACAGCTGAAATCCCTTAGTTAATCATCAAACAGATGCCACCAGTCATTGAACAGATGCAAACCAGTGCTACCATAGCTGTCTCCTCACACAGCTGTGTCAATGTGCTCTGACTATGTCAAGACAGGACCACCACAAAAAGGAGAGCAGTCTTACTTACAAATTCAAATCTTAATCTCTTTGCTTGGACTAGGTAAAATGATGAGTCTGATAACAGTGAGACAAAGCATAATAAGAATAAAATAAGTGAGAAAGGATACCAGCAACTTTCATTCAGGTACTTAGCCTATCTCAAAAATTTTTTGATCTCCACTTGCAATCAGTGTGACTTGAAATCACCTTTACTGCTACAACATGAAATATTCCTTATGCCAGATGACCAGTCAGTTCAGTGGGATGTCCCTGAGATTTCTTCTAAGTGGAAAGTGATTTGATCCACTTGCAGAAGAATAGTCATCTCATGAAATAGTGCAACAGCAGATCCAATAATCAAAACATTTAAATGATCAGCTTTAAATCTTTTTTCATAGCCACAGCAACCTCCTAAACTCATTCCTTCTAAGTGTATAAACTGTTAATTTCATAGTGTCACTTTAATTGCTTCATTGGTATGGCATATCTCGGGCAGTAACAGGAATTTCTCAGCTATTGTTTTTCCTCATCTCTACTTTGCTCCTGGAACGTGGGGAAATGGTTCTCCACTATGAAATGCCGCAATATTTACACTTGTGCTCAACACAGGTTAAATACATGACTGTTCAAGGGAGTGAAGTGCCTGAAATGGAGGCACAGGTCTGCACACAGGGACATTAAGAATTTCAGTCTCACATAGGGATAAGACAGTGCTTATTCTAGCCTGTGATTGACTGACATCCTTCCCTTGACAAACACAGTACTGAAATATAGCCATTTCACTGAATTTCCCCAGTCTTCCCACATTATTGAGGTGATACATCAAGCCAGCATGTCAGAGATTACATGAGAAAAACCTCTCGAAAGAAGCAATGCCAACAGCTACACAAGTGATATAAAATTCTTCATGCCTCTCTCAGCAGTCAGCAGCATGCAATAGCATTAGCCCTATTAGTCTACCTTGTCTCCAGTCTGCTTTGTCAGTGTATTTCACAGTTACCCTATTCTTCGGCTAGAAAGTCTGTCAGGGTCCTCAGCATGGGAAGCCCAGCTCCGCTCCCTCACTCTGATTACTGTGCAGCAGGGCTAAGCACTGATAACCAGCTGGTGTGCCTCATGATGAAGAAGCAGTGGTGAACAGAACAGTTCAACAAATTCACTAACTCTTACAGAACACTCTAGGTTAATAGATGCTATATAAACACAAGGTATAATCTCCATTTGACTTCTGCTACTTATTAGAGGATTTTCTTTCTTGAGTATTCCTGCTCTCATATTCAATTATAAAGCCTTAACGCTCTCTTTAGAAATGCTGGATGAGTCTGAAACCTTAATGAAAACTGGTGAGAATACTATTGCTAGGTCCAGTTTCATACTGATAATCATCAAGGAGGTCATGATCTACAGTGCTGCAGACGCTTAAAAAAAAAGGCAGACTTGTTTTTGGCCGCAACTCATCCCAGTACCTGTAGGACCTGTTTATTTTCAAGAAAAATCTGGTGGCATGTTCCATGCTAACCCAAAACACAAGCACATAGCAGTGACAACACCTCGACCTCATGTTGTATGTCTTTAATCCCATTGTCCCGAAATCAGTAACAGCACTTCCACTTGCATGGATGATGAAGGCTCAAATGCTTAAAGAAAACACAGTACAGTTTTGCCAAGCTTCATCAACAGAACATTCAGAAAGTTAGAACTTCTCAGCTTGAATGCTCTCCAAAACACAACAAAGAACACCAGCAACCACATTAAATCTCCATTACTTTTGTGTAAGAGAGTTTTTAAGTCCAACAGCAGCATGTTATAAGCAAGTGGAAATTATGCTTTTGGTCTTGTTACAGAAAACACCAAACTCTTGGGCAACCTAATTCTGAAGGCAGGTAGATTTCTCAACAGGACATGGACAGGGGTCATGCCCACAGCTTTAGGATTTGATGATGCCTGACATATGAGCCATCTGTTATTTCTGGACTCTACTAGAACAAGGAATTTCTCCAATTTATTAAAGCAGAATGAATTTTCAAAAGAAACAATTGACAGCTACATGCACGTTTGGGCTGTGCCAACAGTTAAAATTGACCTTAAAAAGAGCAGTGTTTCAGCTGACACCATGATCTGAACATCTGCTTCACGGTACAGCTTTACCTGCACTTTCCCTTCAAGGACAATTTATACAGAGAAAAGGACTTGCATCTCCACCTCCTGGGATGGACTCATGCTGCTTTCCCTCTTCATCTCTTTAGGCCCTTGTCACTCCACAGAAGGTTGCATCCTGCTGAGCAGCCAGGATTACTTGGCAGGCCCATCTGGATGCAGCCACCATGTGAGCTTCCCCTTGGGGAGCTATGAATGACATACAAACACCAAAGTAGGACTCCACAGCATAAAGCACCATCTCAACAGCAGGAA
>NW_010559859.1:50287-53692 GCF_000687285.1 Phaethon lepturus
AAAGGAAAAGGACTTCTTGCTTTGGGCCTTCCAAATCCTCCCATCAAACCTGGAGGAAGCTGGAAGCTAGGTTTGAAAGTTGTTTTCTCTCTGTACTGCTCACTGTGGATGGACAGTTAGCAGAAATATTGGCCTGCTTTCCTCTTGACCACCATCACTGCTGAAGAACTGCAAAACTGCCTCTGCAGTCAGATAGCATCAAATTAAAGGTAGGTCAAAAGACAGATGAACAAATACTAAAATTCAGGCTTCTTATGCTGTTTGCATCTTTGGTCTGTGGGCTACTGAAAAGCAGTGAGCTTTGCAGAACTGTGATAAACATGGTAATTTCAGTGAGGAAACAATTTTTCATCCTAGCTAAAATTTCACTGACAAAGAAGTAATTCAATGGTTAAAGTATGGGCTGAGGATCTCCTCCATCTTCCACCATTAGTTGAAATGTGAAGTTGAAAAAGAGGCAGCCTGAGGGGGACTTCTTTTCTTCTTCTATCAAAATTAAATTAATTATAAGCTATCGCATATACAAGGATGAACAGGGATTAGGTAGAAGCTCACTGTCACCTGGTATCTAAGGCTTTCAAGTGATCATAAACACAGCTTTCTCAGTGTGACCCTGGGGAACCAGGGAAACCAAGAATTATCTACAGGACCTGAAGATCTGCACTTCAAGGCCATGCTTCAGCATTTAGCACACATCAGCTGTGTGGAGAACTCAGTGTGTCCCTCACCGATAACTGGCACCTACCTGCTCTCCACTGTATTTCTAGCAAACATGTAACTAGCACAAAAGCAACACATTTTTGGTAGCTGTTACTTGACATCTTTGAGACAGAGAGCAGCCAAGAGTCAAAGGGCCATGGAGAATTCACTGTCTTCTCATCAAAAGGACATTTCCTTGGGGGAATTTTTAATCAAGCTCATGAAATAGCATGAGATTCCTATAGTCAATAATGATATAGCTGCCTCATGAACTAAGCAAAGTCTTTGGTCTACAGAGCTCTGGTCTGTCTGGTGCTGCATTTCTTTAAATGATTTTAAAAAGCTAGTTGAAAAGCCATAAACATGCGAATTCCATTAAATTGAGACCAGGTGCTGCTATTGAGCCCAGTGCATGCTTTCTGTGGCTATTAGACTTTTAGCATGTTCTTAGACCAACAAATAAACCCACTGTTCCCCATATGTTTTACAGGCCAACAAGGAAAAACCAACAGGCTTTATTTTCTGTGGAAATCATTATAAAATGCTGATTAAATCTAGAAAAATCACATTTGTCAGCTGAGATGACAAATGTACAGAGGTGAAGGGGTAGCAATATTTTTAGGTCATCTGAATTTTAACAAGACTGAAAATTTCCATGACACAGTACCTTACATGAAAATTTGATACCAAGCAGAAAGCAATTTACACTTTTCTTGGCAGCTCCTGAGGAAGTTATTAATGTTTTTTTATTATTAACAGTGCTTTCACACCATCACATTTCTGTTCCACAAATGAAAAGTCATTGCAAAGGTCACCTGATTTATACCCCTTGTTTTCAGATTAACTGATGTTTGAAAACAGTGAAGAAACCAATAGGTCTTTAACTCTTTTTAGGCTATAGAGCTCAAAGCTAAACACAATCTTGTCAACATTGGCAAAAACCTTTTGGCTGCAGGTTGGCTGGAAGAGAAGCATCTAACGTGAACGGTCTGGAAATTATCTGCAAGTAGTTTCTTTTATTTACGTGATATAAATGTTAGATAACCTGTAAACCTCCAAGTCACAGTCATGAAGACCTGCTTTCAAGCACTGGAAAAACTAATACATAGGTCTCAAGGTGCTCCAGTCTAAACAATTGGAATTACAGTAAAAGAAGCATTATTATTTCTTAGTTGAACAGTTCTTCATTAAGAAAGTCCACTTCTCTGTTCAGAGCCACTGACTGTCCTCTGCTTAATTATTTTTACTCTCTCAGTTACTTTTAATTGCTCTGAAGCAGGAAATAGATAATTTAAAATATATACTATGTATAAATTATTTGAGAAGTTCCTGGACAGAGTTTGCCTTATATTCTCATAGCTTTTAAAAGAAGAGAGAAATATGACTGTCAATAACTATTTGCATATAGTTTATTCCATCTACTCAGAAACAAAACAATGCAGTTAGAATAGCCACTGCACAAGATGGGCACTCAATATTTGTTAAGGACGTATACTTGTCAGACTCCCAGCCACTGCAGATTTCAGAATCTGAGCAACCTCAAGATCTAACCCCAAGTGAGAAAACCTGCAAAAAGCTTTGGGTGCAATACAGTGCTAACTACTAGTGGCAGGCAAATCTTGGTAACATTATTTAGGACTGAACAGGGAGATCGTTTCAGCTGGGATGGGAAAGAGAAGAAAGAGTGATGCTCAATCCCCAGTATGAAGAAAGCAGGACCTAAACTCGTTGGGAACCCTTGTGCCAAGGGAATCCCCAGTTTTCTGGAATAAAAGACATCTCTGGGGAAGCTACAACATCCCCTTTAGCTTTAGGACCATGTGCAGTTGTCATCATCGGCCTCCTCACCAAGTCTAGGCTTTCTAGGTTGCATAAAGATGCTGGAAGGTACAAAGGTACCCCTCCCACTTACTGTCATTTAGGAAAGCTCAGATACGAAAGAAAAAACAGCAAGTGCTCTACTAATGTATTAGTAGAGTAATGCATTAGTACTAGCTACACCGTCCCTGAATGCACTGGTTACCTGCTTTTAGTTTACGCTCCTCTGGAAAGAAATACTTTCATTTCATTCAAATAGTTCTGGGAGTTAGAGGACACTGAATCTTCTCATCCTAATAAAATCCATATCTTTTGGGAGTGATAGCTTTTAGTCATGTCTGGACTGCAATGAAAGCAAACAGATTAAAATTGTTACTTTATTGGGAGACTTTCATGTAATGCCCTTGGGTCTCCAATTGCTTTCCTGATAACATTCCTGATGGGACTCCATCTGCATTTGTCAGCGCTGAGAGACCTGTTCTGCCATGATTCTGTGACAGTTTTAGTTGGATGACATTGATGCAATCTGGGTAGATTCTGACCCACTATTTCCTACCAACAATATTTAAAAAAACCTCTCCTAAATAACAAAATAAAAAGCATGTAAAATATTTTAAACACCGTATACAAAACAACAAATATTAACATTGTAATGTTAGTGTTAATTAATTTATATTAATAAATTAATGTTTAATATTAAGATATTTAAATGCTTAAAATATTAAATCATGCTTAAAATATTTTTTACATTTTTTTACAAAGGACTAAAAGGCTAATTTGGCCTAGCAGCAAACTGCAAAGCATCTAATGTATACACACACCCAGTAACAAACTAAACAAAGCACATGTGGTTGTATCACAGGGGATGCCTCCTACTTGTTGTGTCCC
>NW_010559859.1:53752-54038 GCF_000687285.1 Phaethon lepturus
TAACATGAACTTAGGTTAAACAAGAAGTTTGGAGGCTTTGTTAGCCACAGAGATTTGACGAAACTTTTGCCTGTGAGGGTTTGAAAATAACCCAGCTGCTCCTCCTGGACATCAGAGGTTCACACCAACATCTCTGCTCTGTCTGAGGTGCTAACTTTGGTCCCTCACACCACCGGGGACCATCTTAGCCACCAGGCTACTGGCTAAACATCTCTGCTCTGTCTGAGGTGCTAACTTTGGTCCCTCACACCACCGGGGACCATCTTAGCCACCAGGCTACTGGCTA
>NW_010559860.1:0-5475 GCF_000687285.1 Phaethon lepturus
CCGCGGCCGCGCGGGGCCCGTCAGGATGGGCTCTTCGGGACGGAAGCGGCCGAGAAAATATTTGGAGGAGTCGGGAGGGTAAATGCATCGAATTCTGAGCAAGTCTGAAGGGAGCCGCGCCCCGGGGCACCTTACGCTTGAAAAATAACGATCGGAGGAGTTGGTGCGCCAAGTGTTTCCGTATGCACATACCTACGCGTTTTCCCGGCTGATGACCTCTGAGCGTCCGCCCAGGGGCCTGCAGAGCGGTCCCGCTACCGATGCGGGCGGCGGCCCCGCACACGGGGGCAAACGGGCCACCCGGCCGGGCAGGGTGGACCGGGGAGCACAATCTGACCATGCCGCTGCTTCCACGTCGGGTTTTGCCAGCTATCTAGCTCCATTCTGTGTTCTAAAATACTTTTTTGAAACCGGATTATATAAGTTACAGGGTAGTTTTCGTGCAGAAGCTTTTCAGCTAGGTCTGGAAAACAAAGATCGTTGTTTTGCTCTTTGTAAAAACACGGTTCCCTAAAAAACACAAGTAGTTCTTCTCTACCTCCCTGAAGTGAGTGAAATGTCCTTTACTATACATAAATTATTTATCCTCACTTGCAAAATTCAGTTATCAGTAACACCGTTCCCATGAACACACCTTCTTGTGTCACCCGGTTACTATATTTAGAACTACCTACAGTAAAATAATTATGTGAATAGAGCAAACAACTATAAGGTCACAGTTAGTGTCATCAGATACATCTGTTTACTTGTCTTGCTGAAAGAGGGGTGGACCTCAGGCGAAACAGGGAACACACCACCAAATCTCAATCTTTGAGGATTTATTGGCACTTTCTGTCTATTTTTAAATGTCACAACTTTGGGGTATGCAGAGCCTAAGAGCTTTGGCGTCAGTGGAGAGACTCTTACTGACTTCTCCAGGCATTGTTTTAGGCCAAGGCAGTTTTAAACAGTCTTGAAGAGACTTGGCTCAGCAATGCCCAGATTCATCTGAAGCAAAGATTATAATAATGACTTGTATCTTATTATAGGTCTTTTATATATGTCTTGTTTCCATGTAATATACGTTATTCAAATACATTTAACTGCAGAGTTTACAAGGTATACAGAAATCAATAAAGAGAATTCACACTGAAAATTATAAAACCTCATAGCGTTTTTATGGTTGCAGGTATGAAGAGAACGCAGAAACACCAGTATCTGCCACCTCACGCAGCCGGGAAAATCTGCCCCAGCCTCCAGGCCTTGCTGCCCTCCAGGTCCCCAGCTGGGGGGAAAGGGAGCCTACCTCAGGCTCCGAACTAGTTCACGAAAAGAAATACAGAAACAACATAAAAATGATTGCTGGAGATATGCAAAAGGCTAAAATCTTGGTGAACGGTGAGCGGCGTTCACGTAGGGACAGGGGAGCAGTAAATACGGCAAAGCATCCGCTGACATGGGAGTCATTGCTGTGTAAATGCCATTGTCCAGCAGCGCACACCCATCCCTGTCCCAAATGCAAACCAGGATGGGCTCGGCAAGGTTAAACTCTAACAGCCGTCAGCCGCTGCGCTGAGGCCCCGGAATTGCTGCCCTCCTGGTACGTACATCCTATGCCTCTCTCTTTTTAGGTCAAACAAAGCATGAGGGAGGTGAAAAGGGAAAACGCACTCAGCTAATTCACAAAACGCCCAGTTACTCACAACAGAATTAAGAATTAGCTCCTTGTATTACAAGTGTTATTACAGTGTGAAAGTGTCAAAAGCTACAGAAAGTAAAAAGACGACTCCTATCAGCAATTACAGACTTTTTTTGTCTTTCTGAAATACGACAGAACACAAGACATAAGGCACCAACCCTACTTCACAACCCCCTCAAACTGCCATCATTTTTTTTCTGGTGCTGTCCTCATTAGGAGAGCATAATTTGAAGAGAGCATTCCAACACATTAGCTGTTCTCATTCATTTTTATGTTTAAATAACACAAAGATACTGATGTGTCTTTAGAGTAAACCTGGTTTCTTACTGGAACCAGTTGCATTAGCTTCCATCTTGTAAAAATCTGTGAACTTCAGTTTCACAAGACTACTGCCATCAGAAGGGTAAGTGCAGGCAAAATCTGACCCCTAACTCACCATAAAAGTAAAACTCTTCTGAAGAACCCGCAGTCTTAAGAACAAATAAATGCAAAGATAAAATAACTATATGTATGGCCATCATGCCTCTGTGATAAAAATCTCTCAGAGGGTTGAAAATACTCAAAAGAAGGTGTTACAGGACACTGGTGCATGTTAGGCATTAATTTTTTACAGAAATGCAAGGTAACATGAATGTGGAAGCGGCTGTAAGAGCATTAGAGGACTTACATCTATTGACTCAACACTGCACTGCTTAAGTTAACGGAAGGTAAGAGTTTACACCCAGAAGATTGTGAGCATTGCACACTCACAGAGGAAATTCAGATTCAATGATATTCCGTGTTTGAATATAACAGCCAACAGCCTCAGATTCTGTTGTATTTTTTTTTCAGTCTAAAGTAAATGCAGAGACAGAGACACCAAGAGGCATCTTAGCTTAAGAATTTCACAAAAGAACGGGGGGGTTGGCAGCGTGAAACAATACTCTGCTGTTTCACTTCTCAAACCAGAAACGATCCCACAAGGCGAGGCAGCAAGATAATTTGAAGTTAATAACATTTTAATGGACTATTTGTGGGGGACGTGTTATTGTAAAGTTTCATATATCTATAATCCGTTTCATTCCACTTGATAACTTTACTTAATGGCTTTTTAAATTGGCTTAACTTCTATTACATTCTAATGAAAATCATCAGATCTCTTAATTTTCTTAATTTTTTTGGAAAGAGGAATTTTATTGCAATTCTTTCCTCTGTTCTACCTCCGCAGCTTTTGCCCCAAAACCTACTGTTTGGTGCCTGCGACTGGGGGAAGATTTGTAACAATGGCCCGATCCTGTAAACAAACATCTACTCTACTCAGTTGAGTAGTCCTACTGAAGTGCATAACTGAGGTGGACTTTACTCTTCCCAGCTAGGACAACTATATTAGCTTGATTTCCAAATGGTTAGAAGGATTTAGATGTAAAGTAGAAGTAGACTATCGATAACAGTAAAAGTGAGAGAGAACTTGTTGAAAAGTATGTGTCCCTTAAGCTTCCCCCACCCTATACACATAAACTTCTGTGCTTTTCAGATTTATATATAGCGCCAATATAATCACTCAAAAGCACCTCAAGAAAAATACTATCTTTTTTCTATTTTAATATATTTACTTTGTATTTGTCAGACCATTGCATATATTTTAATGCATGTTCCTTGTGGTAGTCTCCCTTACTGTGTATGAGGATATTCACACTTGTATAGGTAAGAGACAAGGAAACACTGTCGAAAAATTCACAAACGTCAGCTGGAAAACACAGATGCAAGTGTTGTTCTTGGAGTTGCTGTTTTCCTAGCAGAGTAGATTTTGAGCCTGTTGAAAAAATGGTTGAGACACACATATTTCATGTCATTCCATTCTTTTCTCTTTCTAACCGAAGGGATAGAACTTTCTGCTTACAGTTCTGGTGTTGCCTCAGTTTTACTCTCAACTGATCAGTTAGGCTCGAATTGACTTGAGTTACGCTTTGTTTTTACAGGTGACTGTGAGATCCAGATCAGGATGTCCATCTTACACCACAGGCGCCTTCCAACCCTCCAGGTGACAAACACCCTTATTTCCTACTGCAAACAATTCACATTTGTTACGAAGTTGAAGGTACTGAGCACTTCGGATGCCCCAGCCTACAGAAAAAAGAAACAATCAGTTTTCGATGGGGCAGTTGTACAGTCCCTCATGGGCTCCTGCTCCGCAGTGAACATGACCTCATAAACTTTTGGCTGTGAACTGTGGGGGTGGAGTTGTGACCAAACCAATGTGCTCATTTGGAAGGGAAGTTACAGGCGACATCACGCTTGAGCATCCCTTAGCAACCGGACTGAAATGGCACTGCAGCTTTTGAGGAGGTTGTCAGCCTCCCTGGACACTGGCATAGCCTGTATTTCAGTGCCTGCTACGGCTGAGGAGACACAGCAGAGAAGACAAAATTTGTAGCTCAAAAAGTAAAAGCAATAGTGGTGATCTAACTGCAATTTCCTTTGTTGCTGTTACAAGAAAAAACCTATTTATTTTCAGCAAGTCTTTTTCGTGGAAGGATACAGAGCTCAATTAACCTGGGGAACACGTGAAACAAATGGTTCTTATAGCAACACCTTTAACTCTGATTTACTTTAGGCTCTTTCCACTTGAAAACCTAGACTGTAAACTTCGTAATGTTCCTCTCTATGGCATCAGGGTGAACCAAAAGAGAGCCAGGCTCGCAGGTGTGAAAAAAACCCCAAACAAAACAGAAAAAATATCGTCTGATTTAAAGCTCTCAAGGAATGGATCGGTGTACAACGAACTACGGATCACTTCACTACTAACCTGAAACTGCAGTTACAGCCATGCGTCTCAGCTACCTCCTCTCCCTAGTCCTCACACCTGTAAGACTGTTCCACTCCTAAGAGTTGGGTCAGAGCTGCTCACCAGGTCAAGGGGAATCGTTTTTTACTGAGAATCTGCGACCCTATAAATCCCCCACAGCTGAACATATGCTACTGTAGGATAATGTCTGTACCTTGCCTTCTTTAAAAAAAAATAAATCTACGCATTCTTTTCCATGCTGTGACTCATTTGGAATTTATTATATTTGTGTATCTTTGTAAGAAATTAAGATTTTAGAGGTGCTTTTTCTTGTTAAGATTTCCAGGGGATGTAAAGTACTGGGAAAAAATAAACAGCGAGTGAATTTATATTGGAAAGGTGCAGCACCTTTGAGGGTTAAAATCTTACCCAGAAGTAAGAAGTAGCTGTGAATTTTATTTAACGAGCCTACATTACCCAATGCTTCGTTTTGCTGTCCTACAAATTCACAGTGAGCTGAGCGGCTCGAACAGACTTCCCTCTTTCAACAGCAGGGATTACCTCTGGGACAGATTGACTCTTTCAGTTAAGGAATATTTTTTAATAGCAGACACTGCATATTTTTGTGTATTTATACCCCTCTGGTTTGAAATCTGTTAAAATTTTTAGCTTTAGAAATACAGAACTGTGGGCCTTCATCCTGAGCCACAGAGTGAATGGCAGTTGAGTATCAGACCTACCAATCTCAACGTAATTAACCCCCAGTAAACTTAGTCTTTTAGTTAGTTATATATGAGGATTAATTAAGGTTCTGATTTAGACTTAGATCAGTGTTTTTTTCATCTGCTTTGAACACTAAAAAGGCTCCCGTGGCCTCTTGCAACGACTCAGGTCTGCTGCTCACGCTGTCCTTAGACGGAGGCATCCTCCACGAGCTATCGTCCTGCAAAATCCTTTGGACTCTTGGGAGAATGAAACTTGGTGATAAAAAGGGAGACGGTTTCAAAGTCTCCAAGTTTCCCTTTGACCTGCT
>NW_010559860.1:5506-6629 GCF_000687285.1 Phaethon lepturus
GAGTAATCTCAAGCCCATTTAAAGGAGAAACAAACAAATTAAAGCCAAACAATAATCTAAAAAGGAAAAACAAAGCAAATGGATTGGAATTGGAGCAAGAATCCAACGTGGGGTTTTTTTCAGCTGTTTCCTTTGTGGCGGCCAAAACAAAACTAACTTTAAAAAACATTCATAGGTAAACAAGGTAGGAAATTAAGCCGTTATCAATCAAACCCAGGGAGGGCAAAGCAGGGTCATCAAGTAAAACAAGTCGTTTGTGTGTCATATGGGAAAGAGGGAGCCTACCCAAACGCAACGAAACAAGCACTGTCGGGAAGAAATTAATGCACCACTAATGTATTCAATAAAGGACAAACACAAAACACTTAAGTACAGATACTCCAAAACAAACAGAATGAAAAGGAGATACTTCCCTCTCTGGCAAAGAATAAGAATTTTTCCATACAGAAATTCTAAACTTGAGAGGGATTTTTGTTTTGTTTTTAAATAAAAACGGGCCCAAAGCCTACTAATAGAATTAACCAAGACCTTCCTTTAAACCAAAGAAAAAAAACCTTGCGTCCCTCTTTTCACTTCGAGGCTTTTCCTTACAAACAGTAAAAGAGACTTTAAGGAACTCATGGGATTATGGAAATAAAACACTGAGTAAGAGGTTTTCATCTAGTAACTTAACTTTTCTTATTTTTTTGCAGGTTAGTTTCCTGATATTCCTTCTCTCTACTCGTGCATTCTGCACTGCACTTTATGAAAAAACCCCTCTCTTACATAACAGAAGTAGCAGCACATCCTAGCCCTCCGCATAACACACATGGAATGATTAAAAAAAAAACCAAAAAGCAGAACAAATTTTTTCTCGGATTTAGTTTCAGTATTTGTCAACATTCACTCCAGACCTACCCCCAGCTGCAAACTTTTTTATAAAGAATTATTCTGCTTTAAACCTTGTCACGTTTGGGTCGCAGAACCCACGGAGGCGCTGGTAGCAGAGGCTGTGTTTTTGAAACGCCAGGTTATAGTTAGCTCCTGCAAAGCGGCACGAAGCTCCCAAGCCTCCCTGCTGCCGGGGGGGCCAGCAGAGGAGCTGCGATCTCCCGGCTTCACCTCCCCAGCACGCAGGCAGCGC
>NW_010559861.1:0-689 GCF_000687285.1 Phaethon lepturus
ACCGCGTTCCCTCATCCATTCTCCAACACATATATATGCATTTCAGCTTACTGTGTATGGCAATTATACCGATGCTTATGCTTCAGTTCTCCGTGGGTGCAATATCCTGCAGGTTGGAATACATCCCTTAGACAAATGGTTTGTATCTGGAGCTGGATCCAGTTAGTCTTTTCCACTTATTGCAGTTTGGATGAAGGCTTATGACTGCAAGACTTGGCAGACAGGCGGTCAAATCACATTACTTCAAATGGGTTCAATATAAGGTTAGCTGAACTGCATGGGTATCTGTATGCCAGAAGATGTGGACTGAGATGAATGTGTTATGCTGCCCAGCTTTAGTGTATTATGTTTTTAGTATAAAACTGCTGTAACTGTAAATTACACAAGTCAGAAGCTGAATCTAAGGGAGGTCTCTGAAAAGGAAACAACCAAGGGGAATATTTTTCCATCCAGAATGGCACCTGAACATAGACCTCACTTGGTTGTATTTTATCATTTGTTTGCCAGGGAAGTCAGAGAACCATGTTCAAATAGCTGCTTCACATTGCTGTATCTGGGTTTACTCTAGTGTCTTGCAGCTGCATAATTAAAAGGATTAACATTAGTTTAAACCTCAGTGTCCCTCAGTTTTAATCCTTGGTGAGGCTGCTTTACAGTTCAGTGAATCACAGAATCACAGAAACACTAGG
>NW_010559862.1:0-4960 GCF_000687285.1 Phaethon lepturus
TGGCAGACGCTCCTGCAGCCTCCTGTTAGGGTTGGCACGCACTTTTTTTTGGGTGCTTTTGTTCTTTTTTTAAAAATTAAAAAAAAAAAAATTTAATATAAGCGCCCTGTTGTCTAGCTGGGGCAGAAAGTAAAAAGTTAGCCCGGGAGATAGGAGCACTTGGAGAGAGAGCGAGCTGTAGGCAGTGATGGGTATTGGGAAGCGGAAGGCTCGGCTGCAGAAAGAAACCAAAATCTCCCCCGGCATGGTGCCACTTGCCTGGGTTGTAGGACCACTGTGTCATTGCTCCACCAAGCAAAAGCAGGGTGGCCCGTGAGATGGCCAACTGCTTAGTGCAATGAGCTGTCAAAAAGAAACCAGGGGACTCCTCCACAGTGCTACTGTGGATACTCGTCACCAGTTCCTACAGGAACCTTCCCAAGGCCATGGGTCTTCATTAGGGCTCACATCTCTCCCAGCAAGTAATTGTCCCGGTGCTGTGCTGGGCTCATCATGGGCTGCTCTGCAGGTGGGTCCATTGTGGAGTACTTGGGCTGGAGATGACTCAGTTTTTGAACGGTGTACTTGTACTATTTAAAGGCAAGTAACATCTCCTGGGCTTCCCCTGTGCAGGGAGTAATAAGTCCTTCACTGCTGACAGCTCCCATTTCCAGTGGTGATCTGCAGAGGTGGATTACCTCAAACCCCAAGAAAGAGAGAGGAAGAGTAGCAGGGTGTGGAGATGCTGCAACAGCAATGAGACATGAAGACCAGACTGGTGATATCTGGTGCCTTAGAGAAACAGGAGCCAACAGAGAGATGTAAAGAGGGAACAGGAGAGGGTCACAGTGAGAAGGATCTTTTCAGGGCTTCTCTGAAGGAGCAGATAGGGACAAAATCTGCTTTTGTCCCCACCACAGAAAAAGACATTGCAGCTTTCAAAATGTGAAACACCACAAACCAAAACGAGAGCTATGCCTGTGCAGGTGAATGAGAAAACCTCTGTGTAAAACCTGACATAACCAGGGAGCGAAAACTTACAGAAAAGCCCAGTCAGAGTTACAGCCACATTACATACCTGCGAGAGACCCAGCGGGTCTGAGGACAGATGTCAGAGACACCGTCCAAAATTTTAGAAAAAAGCACCAAAGTCTGGTGTTAATTCCCACTAACTGCTCCAATAACTTTCCAAATCTCAGGCCTAGAGGGTGTGAACCCCAAGGCAGATGTATATGTGCACCTAGCAGGGAGATGTGACTTCACTTGCTTTAGGCAATTCTCGACAAGACCTTAGAACAAAAATGCAGCACTCTAGCAATCCCTCTCAATCATAAATCAGTCTATCAGCAACGACCAACAATAACCCAGCAGCAAAAGTATGCCATGTCTGTCAACAGGATTAATTCAGTGCAAAAATGAAGTAGCCATTTGTGATAGAGCAGCTTACTGCCAATACACAACAGTGAGACAGTCCGCTGCTATCCTGATAATAAAACATAAATATGTAACTCCCGATAATAAAGCATAAATATGTAAATCCCTAAAGCGTGTTCCATCTGATCCCATTAACATGACATTGATATGCTTTTCCTGATACCAACATGAGAGGGTAAAATAGAAGTTCTACCTTCCAATACTATAACATATTTTGGTTTTATTTACTTGCAACTGCATTTTGTAAAATATTTTGTGGTCTCTTGAACGTAAAAGGGCAGTGCAGAAAGTCTGTGTAAGAGTCAGGCTTAGCTTTCAGAAGAAATAAAAGCTTGGAGCTTAGCTAATAGTGAAGAAATAAGATATCTCTACAATAAAGGGCTAATAAATGTTTACTCTGTTAAGTATTGCTATTATTCTCCCTCTCACAAGTGATCTTACCATACTATTATGCCAAAAAATTAGGATTACTGTATTAAAACCAGATTTTCTAGAGCTCATTTAGGATTTCCAGCGGCAGTCTTTTATTTCATTAAGTAATAAGAAGACACAAACTGTTACTTTGTTGTGAGAAGTTCTATGTTTCCTTCACACAAAAAAGCAAAATCTGAATAACATAAATGATTAATTGTACCTTAGTCTGAGGTCTGGTGAAGTGTGGGAGCAATAACATGTGGGAAGAGCAAATGAGCTAAAGAAACATTGTCATACTGCGGAAAAGGGAAAGAATCAGGAGGGGAACAGGTGAGAAGAGGAAACGGGAAAAAAGACACAAAGAATGAAAGTTTTGTGCAGTAGTTATGAAGATTGATAAACTCTTCCATCACTATTTTATTCCCAGTTGGACATGGAGTTGAGAAAAATGTTACTAAATCTCCATCTCAGAGTTGAAGCCATCAAAATCTTTAGATTTTGTTCTCCTTGTTAAGGATATGATACTGCAAAACACTTGGTCTCAGCTCTCAGCTCCAGCTCCCTGCTTTGCAGAGTCCCCAGACACATACTTCAGCTCTGACTTTGTTCAATGTGTTAACTCCAGTTGCAACCAACATTAATTAACAAAGGAAGAAAGGCTGAACCAGTTATTGACTGATCTCCCTGCTAGCCGTGTTTGAAACCACCCTCAGCAGCTATAGAACAAGAACGAAACAAAAAAGAGCATGGAACTTAATATATGTAGGACTGAAGATATGTCTTCATGATATTGTGCATTAATTATTCCTTTTGATTTCAAGGATGACCATTCCCATCCCTTGGCACTGTAATCAGTATTTAAAAGAAAGATGCTAACAAGAAGAGCCACCCCGCAGCAGAACAAAACCCACACACAATAATAATAAATTACATAATCATCCAGTAATTTGAAGCAGCAATATATAGCCCACAAAATAAAAATCATTCCCACACCCACAGTCTTATTTCTGTACGGGTTAGATGTGCATGTGGAGGGACGATGGATAGGCACTATGTGTATCCAACATGACAGAGCACTTATTCTCAGACGCAGAATAGAGTACGAGATCAGACCTTAACAACATGAGTCATTTCCTACAGAAATTTCTGTTTTTGGAAATGAGAATTCAGGCCTACACTAATTAAACACATGGAGCTGTACAGAGTTTCATCAGTACATTTTTTTCCAGTGAATGTTTTAGAGTGTTGAATATCTGTGATATTCATGCAAAGTATTGTTATGTAGCTTTTTCATCCGGAAACAATGAGAAATATGGAATATATGGTAGCAACGGTGGTGAGATGCAGTATGAAAGGTAGATGGGGTTGACTGTTAGATGATCTGTGTGGTGAGGGTGACTCACGTGATGGCTGTTTCAGAACAAGGCAGTCCTTTCGTATGTGTGCCACATCATCATTGCTAGTTACTATACTTTGTGTGCTGGTGGCCATGACCTTGTTTAGAGGTTTCCATTGTTGTGGGCACTTGAGGATGCGGAGTAAGAGACAATCTCTGCAATGCAAACTGAGAAGCCAGATGGTGAGTGAGATGGGACCCCAGGGCACGGAGAGGTAAGCAGACCTCCCCGAGAGCAGGCAGCTGCACAGGGCTGCCTTCCACCATGGGTATTTCTTCATTTGCCCCCACAGTAAAGCCCTAGATTTTGCATGTGAGAGCCGTAACGAACTGTTTAAGTGGTGCAACATAAGAGGAAGCAACACACGATCTCTGCAGCTGGTTTAATGGGTGCAGGAGCAGAGGTAGTTCACTAGACAGCTGCAAATACTGTCTCCTGTGAGGGTGTGCCGGTGCATTGAACACTGTATTTCATGTATATGATACCAGTGTAACCGCCTTCATGCAAAATGTATACACACACTGACATTGTGATTTCTTGTATAGTATTTTGTCAGACGGAGCATTTATCTAATTGTGTAAACACATATACATTCATAAATACACAGCGTATTGCCATCTACAGGGAAAGTATGTACTGCTGTAGTTCCTCCAAACTTCTCTGGGTTGTATCACTCAGAGAGAGATTTTCAGGAAGTGGAATGAAAGGTTAAACAGTTGTTTCTGGGTATGTTCCATTAAGTGGGTAGGAAATGAGCGGCTTGTGAGAAAGACAATGATGTTCCCATGTTTGGAGGCATGAGTGTTACCTGTGAGAGAGTATTTTGTTTTCCTATGTTGTAGGCATAATGTATAAGAAATTACTGTATAAGAAATTACTGTATTAGAAATGCTCTGTATGCACTTCTAATTTCCTTTTTTTTGTGTGCAAAAGGGATATATTCACTGTCTTATACATAGTGAGGGCTCTGTGCCCCTGTAATACAGCTTTGCTACTCTGATCACCTTAAAAAAAATTGCTTTCAGAAAAGTACAGATGTGGTTCTAGGTGGTCCAGACATTTGGCAAAGTAGTTTCGACTAGTGGTTACAGGTTTTTATCTGGTTTATGCTAGCAGTTGGTGCTGATTTGAACCAGTATTTCGTGGTATATCTCACTGGTATTTTCCTATTAGTACTACTACAGCTCTGCAAAAGTTCTCCTTTATAAAGAAGGTCTTCATTTAGGAGAAAAAAAAAAACTTTCCTGCATGTCAGTGTTGCAATGTGAGTAACAGGCCTAGCTTTGCTCTGTTATACCTCTGTGAAACGCAGTCACTTCGCCGTGTGCTGACATAATCTAGAGTACAGTGCAGTTCAAAAACCTGTGAGTGTATATGAAATATTCATCCTAATCCTTTAAACCTGAAACATAAGGAGAGCACAGCGCAAGTTGTCTTTATCTGTGTCAGCTCATGACCATTTGGGAGGTGCAATCCAGCCGCCCCTGGTTTCTAAGTTAACTTTATGAACACAGGCGAAATTAGGTACCATGACATTTTCTGAGCCCAGATACTAACAAAAGGCAACATTATCCTCTCCTCCTTTTAGGATCTGGTGCTGAAAACCATCATCGTCCTGACTGACAGAACAATTAGCGTTGTCAGCAGAGAAAATAGTCAGTGAACCAACTGAAGGCCAGGGTGTTTATTTTCCCACTCAGAGACGTAGTCTTCCCAGGTGGAGACTCTGAAAACAT
>NW_010559862.1:4972-5830 GCF_000687285.1 Phaethon lepturus
TCCTGCTAAAGTTGACATGGGTTTTACTTCAGTGAGGGATCGGTCTACTCTGAGCAGGAAATTAATCCAAAAGTTTAAGAGAAAGCAATACAAGCTGCACTGAGCGCATGGATACACAGCTATACCACTGTCTCCACACAGAGACAATTCTCTCTTTTTGAGACCATTCACTTTTTCTGGTTGTTTATTTTCCAAGCCGAACACATGTAAATGATAAAGGCTTTAAGGTTAGAAAAGCTGCATAAGGCAGCATGCGGTAACAGCCTATTGGAGAAGACTCACAAACGGCTTCACAAAACCATTTAATTAAGTTACAAAATGAACTCAGAGTTATTACACTATCTAAACATCCTCTCTTGCTTTTTCTTCAGTTTCCAAATGCTGCTTTGGATAAACTACATACTACGAGTAACAGCACTGAGCCTCCTTTTTGTTCATGAAGTGTACCTTTTCTAATGACAACTAACATAAAAGTCTTCTGAAAATCAGTTCAGCTAACAAAGCTAGCTGTCTTTCTGCCACTGAACACACAGTTTCTGAAGCTATTTCTATTAGATGATATCACTAGATGTGACCAGAGAAGCAGCACAGGGCACTGCAAAGAGAAGTTTCAACCTTCTTTTTTATGCCTTTCATTGGGATACTGCAGTAAAAGTGAATGCTCTGTGGTGTAGCGGCTTTATTTTCAGAACTGTGACCAAATGCTAGCAGGTCCTCCTGTTGCCTTCTATATCAGTAAGGATGAAGTAATTTTCCTGAGGGGAATCTGTAAGGAAGCATTAGCTGGAAGGAGCTAGGAAGGCATCCATGTATGAAAGTGTAACCTGTTGCTACCATGGACTTCCGGAGGGCGGACTT
>NW_010559863.1:0-10984 GCF_000687285.1 Phaethon lepturus
AACAACCGGGTCCGGCCGCGGCGAGTCGGCTGCGCTGCACCGCCTCAACGCCGAGCGGAGCCCGGCCCGGCGGCCAGAAGGCCCTGTGTCGGGACTCTGTTCGTGAGTCCACCTACTCCACCTACGTGAAGGGTGGTCTTAATCATTTTAATTGATCACTTTTATTTTCTGTTGTCTAATGATAAGTGCAGCCTGAACCAAGGCAGAAGGGCTGTGCGGTTTGCTTGTGCGCTGCAGGCTGGGGTCAGGGACTCTGCTGGCACAAGGGCTGACTGCAAGGGTGGAGGGAAAGGGGCATCTGAGCTTCGTGCTCTGTCAGGGTGAGAGCTGCAGGTTTGGACTGAAGAAAATACAACGTGGTTGTATTGAAATCTTCCACTGTTATGTTCAAGGGGAGTAAAGAAAGAAAATAAATTACCTTATGAGTGAGGCCACCCCTAAGTGATAAAAAAGAATCTGGTTTACATGTGGTTAATTCCACAGTTCTGCTTGCTAGGAGTTCTTTCACCTTTTCTCTGAAGTACCTGAAGCAGAGAGGCTTTATAATTCAGGACCTTTATGGGTCAGGAGTCTGTCACTGTGGCTCAACTTAGAGCATGTCCTGATAATCAGAATGACCTGCTCCACACTGGGGAAGTACGGGGCAGGATAGGAGGCAGCCTGTGTGCTATTGAACTGCCTTATTTGATGTGTTGCAGGTTGTCTTTAACTTTGGGGGAACTTCCGCCTTTGGGACACAAAATTACACAGTCCCTGAGCTCAGAATATGTAAAATTCTCTTTGCAAAATAAAATGCACATCCTGTACGTTATTTCAGTCTTTTGCATTACTCATCAGAATTGAATCTTGGAGTGGAAACTGCTATATTTGCTGAAAAGCTACCATCTGCTGTACCAAGAAGGTTATCACCACAGATTAGAGTGGTGCCAGGTCCCTACCTGATCAGTAGGAGGTATGTTTCCAGTTGTACCACCTTGTTTGATAAACACAGAAACAAGTGAACATGCTCAGCCACTTCAATAACATTAGACCTTTTATGGGGCAGGGCCCTTGGAGGTGGTTTGTCTGCATGAAAGTCACATGGGCTGGAATTTGGAAAGCTCTGCCTTAATGTCTCACACAGGGACAGCCTACAGGCAGGAGAGGTTATGATACCTAAGCAATAGATTGCTCTTTCTAGAGGGAGCTTTCATGTTTAGTTGCTTCTGGTTTGCATTTCCCATAAAGCAAGTGCTACTTCGGTTTTCCCCAGGTTGTACAAAGCTGTATGAAACGAGGAGAAAACTTCTTTGGTCATCCTCTGAGTAAGGAAAAATCTGTCTCTAAGTGTGTGAGATTTCTAGAATCAGCCTTTCTCACTCAAGCCATGGAAAGAAAATAGGGAGAAGTTGGAACTGTAGATTGAGAATATATTAATTAAGGATTTCATAATTGCAGTTGGGAAATAAGAAAAGGAAGGTAATGAGAAGACACCATTGTTACAGTGGATAGTCACTGGATTTGCACACCAGAATTTTTCCTACGGCTAACAAACACTGGTGAAGATGCTGCATGCCTCAGAGACGGGGAGCTCCACGAAGAGTTGTTCCCAGGATCCCCCTGCTTCACCCACCATTTGGATTTCAGGGTGATTTGCCCTGTGTAGTGGATGTAGGTGTCAAGATGTTGGTTGGGGGGGTGGGCTGCAGGGGCACCCTCTGTGAAGAGAAGACAGGAGTTGCCCCGTGTTAGACACAGCTGCTTCCAGACAGCTCCAGTGGACCCACTGCAGGGAACAGGTGAGCCCATCGGCTGTGGTGCATCTGTGAAAGCATAGTTAAGAAAGGGGAAAAAAAAAAAAAAAAAAAACAAAAAATAAAAAAAGGTAAAAAAAAAAAAAAAAAAAAAGCAGCACAGCTGTGTCAGAGAGAGAAGTGAGGTGAAAGAAAGTGTGAGAAACTGTCCTGCAGATACCGAAGTTAGAGGAGGAGGAGGAGGTACTTCCAGGCACTGGAGCAGAGGTTCACTTGCAGCTTTTGGAGGAGACCATGGTGAAGCTGATATTTTGCTGCAGCCCACAGAGAGGACCATGCTGGGGCAGATGTCCACGCTGCAGCCCACAGAGGACCCCACATCAGAGCAGGTGGGTATGCCCTGAAGGAAGCTGCAGCCTGTGGAGAACACATGCTCGAGCAGGCTCCTGACAGAGCCTGTGGCCTGTAGAGAGGAGCCCATGCAGGAGCAGTTCATGAAGGACTGTAGCCTGCAGGAAGGACCCATACTGGAGCAAGGGAAAAGTGTGAGGAGGAAGGAGGGGCAGAGAGGAACTGTTATGGACTGACTGTGACTCCTATTCCCCATCCTCTGCACAGTTTGCAGGAAAGAGATAGAAGAGTTGGGAATGAAGGAGTGAAGTTGAGCCTGGGAAGAAGGGAAGGGTGGGGTGAAGGTGTTTTAGGCTTTTTGTCTTTGTTTATCACCATTCTATTATATTTTTAGTTGGCAATAAAGTTAATTTTCCCCAGATTGAGTCCATTTTGCCTGTGATGGTTATTGATGAGTGATTTCCCTCTCTTTACCTCAACCCATGAGCTTTTCCATGTTATTTTTTCACCCTGTCCTGTTGAGGAGAGGGAGTGAGAGAGAAGCTGCATGGGGATTTGGCAGCCAGCCCAGGTCAACCCACCACACTTTGGAAGCCTCTGGTAGCCCATTTCAGATCACACAGGAACTTACAGTCTGATGGCTCTGCTGCCAGTTGTTTGCTATAACCCCATCATGAGAACAACAACTTGTGCTAGAGCCACAAACTGTTTGCCCCTGATCTGCATGGGGGAATTCATACCCTTGATTGTTCTCTGACAATTGCAGAGACTGGTGCTCTTTCAAGGGGATTAAAATGAAGTAAAGGACAAGGTTACAGCGATCCTTTCGCTTTAGGTTACATAAAATAAGATGCATTAGGCTTACAAAAAAAAAAAGAGCTAAGAGAAAATGAAGGTGAGACTTGCCAAACACAATACAAAATAGTGAAACTTTCACAAACAAATAGAAAAAGCATTCCATTCTAAAGCTTTATTTATTCTTCCAAGAAAAGAAAAGGATGTGGTCCCAGCATTCTGACTGAAACACTGTAACAGATCCTCATTATTCTGTTAGTTAGAAATTGCCTTCTACATTTCTATCTAAACTGGCCAGAAATTTGTTTATACCATTTGCAAGATCCATCCATATTGTAACTATAGTGAAACATGCCTGATGCAGGAACCTGGTATATATAGATACTTGGGAAACTCTTATCAATTAAATTATTGAAATGAGAAGAAATGAGGGCCAAATCCCTTAGTGGCTATAAATGTTGTAATTCTTCTGAAGATAGGAAAGCAAGCAGAGCTATTCTGCTTATATGATTTATGGTAACTGAGGATCTTGCTCTCGTACTAGTAGGAGTGTACTTAAAAATATAAGCAATGGATCTGATTTATGACTTTTTATGCTCCAGCATGAATTCCAAGTAACATATAAATCAGGAACTATTCAGTACAGGTAAGTTACTCTTGATTCATGCACTGATATTTTGCAGGTGTAAAGGCAGTATAAGTGAGAAGAGAACCAGGCTCACTATCTGATGAAACTTTAAATTCAATTGCTTTGTATCTGTAATCTTTGACTTTCAGTATATGGACTTCTTATGCACCACGGACTATTTCTGAAGGGTCTGTGAAAGACAGCTAAGAAAGGCAAGCTGACTGTTAGAAGACCAGACGGACATATATTTCCACCAGAAACTGTCTAGAGTCCAGAGAAATACCATCTACACTTGGTTTTTACAAGAGTAGTTGAAAGCTTCATCCTGACTTTCTGAAGTCGAAGAAAGCTTTGCTAATGACTTCAGCAGCAGGATGTGCTTCTACTTACCATATTCTTGTTGTAGCCTAGTTACTGAGCCACATAGCTGTTGCTGCCTTAGCTGTTTAAACAGTCCTTTTGCTAACAAATTGATTTAAATATGTCTGCTGAACCTGTAAAAAGGGCAGAGTAGCATTGAAAGGTCCATGAATTTCCCTCTGGCTTGGGCATGGTACAAATACCTGGCACAGCCTCTTTAGTATCAAACCCCCAGTACCTGAGACAGAGCTTGGTGATGCCTGAGGAGGCAACAGCAGAATCGGCTTGCGTTTGTTTCAAATACACTTATTGTCTGCCCATATTTATGATGGGGTAGATCTTGCAGCCAGAACCTGTTTATTTGAGCTCTTGGTCTCTGAGAAATGGATCCTCCCTGTTTACGGTTTCTAGGGAGCCAAACTTGCATGGGTGCCACTGCAAGTGTATCAGCCAAGTGACTGTAGTAATGATGGCGCTTAGCCATGTATCAGATGAAGAAGAAAAGGTTGTTTTCCACCTGAATGGTGAATAAAGAATGCTTGGAGGCTAATTTCTTTTAATGGATGGCTACAGAGCTAGGACATCTGCAAGGGGTTACTGCTGTAGATGGGCTATGCTAGTAAATCAAGCGTGCTTGTGACTGTTTCTTGGCACTAAGGTGAACTGGCATGGAATAGTCCATGTCCAGACTGTTGAACTCTTCTCACCTTTTGAAACAGGATGGCTGCATGCAAACTGCCCATTGGGAATGGTTCCTGACCAAGGTAACTCCCAAAATTTACCCAAGAAGCTGCTTGAGCCAAGCTTGGGTCAAAACCCAGTCAGAGATTATTCTAACAATTTGAGTGTACAGAGGATGAAGATGCAGTGCCCAGGGACAGTACCCAGCAACTGCTTAATTTGCTGCATGTTAAGCAGTAGGGATGGTCTACTCGGATCTACTTAACTTCTGTTTGATAATGTGAAGATAAGATTGCTTAAGTTGTCAGAAAGTTGATGTTTTCTTTTCCTTTCCATTCCTCCCTCCCCCCCCACCTCCCCCCCCCAGTAGTCCAAAGCTAGGTAATGAAAACTGAAGCGTTAGAACTGTGGTGGTTTTGTTTGTTTCCCTATTTTGGTTGGGGGGGGGGGGGCAGAAGGCCTTTTCTACCTGTATTAAATGCTGCACAGTGCTGCATTTTTGCTAGAGGATTAGTAAGTATTGCTCTTGTCCCACTGTTTTTCTCTTGGCTGTGCAATGTCTGCTTTGTTTTTACTTCTCATCTGCCTTTACAGAGAACTGACTGAGCCTCCTTATGTGGCTTTTGTCATTTGTACATAGCATGCTGGACCTTCAGAGGGCTACAGAACTTAGAGAATTCCCTGTGCTAACATTTGCTTTCTATAATTAGTAATTATTGGTAATTAAATGGCAGGAGCAAGGTGCAATTGATTGGCACATATCAGAGGGCAGAGGAAATATATCATACTCTCTGACTGCTACTCAGTTTGGGGAGAAACCAAAAGTCTAATTTTGAATTACGTTTGTAACAGAGGAATTGGGGCCTTTACAAATATTTCCTTTGAAGTGTCGGATTGGGTTAACTACATAAGTATCAATAGAATTAGCCTGTGATCCAGTGCATAAGACTGCCAATATTTGAAGATATTTTTATAACTAATGATGGTAAAATGGCATGGAAAATGTTGGGTGACAGCGCCATCACCTGGATACTCTTGTTTTATTAGCACTCACAACACATTCCTCATGGCAAAGACAAATGCCTCATCATGCCTTAATAAGCCCCAGCGTGGCATCTCCCGAAGTTTTGCGCGGTAGAGCATCGTCAGCTCTCAGCACTCCGACTGGGAGCTCACGTATCGATGTTCGCAGTCGCAGGCACCGTTCGAGCTGTACGGCTGCGCAGAGCAGATGCAGACCATTTAACATTGCCTAGCGGGTCACCAGTGAGCCACGCTTATGAAACTGTTGCATGTGCCATGCAATACTATCTCTGTCTGATTGTTACTTTCCCAGTTAGCTCTTCTGTTTATACTTACAGTATAGTTTGCCCCAGATTTCCTGGTGCGGAAAATTAATAATAGCTCTTCATAAAACAGAGTAATTAGTGTAATGAGCTGATGTCTGGTAGATGCTTTTTTCCTCTTGTAAAAGCCTGAAAGTCTAAATAAACATCTAAGCAACTGCTTAATAAAATAGCAGGCTTTCTTAACTAAAAGGTTGCGTTTTTAAAGATTTTTAGAGTACTTTAATGTGCATAGCCTTCAAGATAATGGCCAAAAACATTTCTGGAGTTAATTCTCTCTTATTTGGTAAAGGAGTTAGTCTGCCACTCTAGTCCTCTACTCTAAACTGCATATCTGAAAGTGGTTACATAGGAGATGGTATCCAGCACAACCACAGAAATTTGGAACGCCTCTTATCTGGTCACTGCTAGTCAGTGAGAACTTTCTCAGTCTATATTTTTGTCAGCAAATTAGATCTCGTGTCAAGAAATCAGTTTTTGTCTCTCTTGTTGCTGTTGCCAGCCACACAGCTGCTTTTCATGTCCTATGTTCTGGTGCATTCTTGTAATCCTCTTTTAGACCCAGGGGAGACCATGGCCAGAGTGACAATTGCAGAAGACGCTGGTGCCTTGCACCTACCCTCTCAAGGCATCACATTTACCCCAGGACCTCACTCTACACAAAGCAGAGCATCATTGTGTGTCAGCAGGCAGCGCTCAATGAAATCAGCTGCAGGTTTGTACTGAAGTCTAAGTATTCAGTGTCTTGGGACTTTAAATCAAAATCCTTCTCTTCCTCAGAGGACAAGCACTGTGTAACTTGTAGGTGGCATCATCCTCTCAGTCCTTTCTGTCCTGTTGTTTGCTTGGGGTTCAGTGGTGCCTTTCAACGTAGCAAGTTGCAGTGGCCAAGGAGCCCTTGTGCTATTTAGGGTTTGGGGCACATTTCCCTCACTACTTTGAGAGAAGCCGACTGTCACAGACCATGTTTGCTGGATCCTGTGGACATGAACAAAATAGATCTAGTTCTACTGATGGAGAGAGGGTGGAAGAGGGAGCCGTGGCCCTTCTTACCCAATTCTTGTTCCTTCTGCTTGTATGTGAGAAAACGGGGTCTTTATTTTCTTCCCTTCTCTGAAGTCCATTGGAACTTGAGAGGGATGCCTTCTTTGGACCACTGTCTTACTTCTGTTCTGAAGTCACTACAAGATCACTGTTTCCAATTATAACACATTACCAGATTTGATATACATCTTATCCTTTGGGAACTCATTTGAAAATGACTATACACTTACCACAGAAAGCTCATTTTCTGGAGCAGTAAGATTTATAGTTTGTTCCAATCAAGTATGAATTTGCTGTTAATCCCAATGTGGACATTCCTCTTGCAAGTAATTTTTAATTATTATCATGTGAGGCTTCCTTCATCATGGTTCGTGTCACTTTTCCTCCTCTCCTTGCCACGTAGTTTTAGATTTAGGGTCAGATTCACTGTAGGAGCAAGCTGTGACAGCTCTATTGATTTCACCGAAGCTGTATCCAGCTGTGAATTTGAATGCTTTCTTGCGTTGGAATGGCTCGAAGTTGAAATGAAATGTGCAAGGCATCCGTGATCGTATACTTTCATTGTAAAGAAGGGATAAGCATAAGAAAAAATTTGGCTCTCATAAAACTGCAGCAAAGCTGTAAATAACAAAAAGCTGTATTTTGCCATCTTGCTTTTTGTAAACAAAGCTGCTTCTGAAGAAAGTTGCAAGAGCAGGTCCTAGATTAAAGTTTGGAAAAAACTTAAATGCCTATGAAATAGCCCCAGTGTTCAGGTTTGTTTGCAAAACCTCCTTTGATTCAAGTAGAAGGTAATTAAAAGCTCTTAGCTGTGGCTGAATTTGGCTCATTAAGAATCCAAAATAAACATCAAGCCAAATCTTTTGGTCCTTGTTTAGTTCTTATTCAAGTCTAATGAGAGCCAGAGGTGTCTTAAGTAATATAAGGTGCCCCTGTACACTGTATTGCACTGTCAGGTACTTCCACCCTCCATTACTGGTTGTATTTTTAGTGCGAAAGGCGCTGGCATATGCTAAAATACTTGCCAGCCATAGACTCCATACACAGACAATGAATGTTGACCCCACTACTATGTTGGTATCTCTATCCAAAGCTCAATAACTGAATAAAGTCTCTAAATTTTACAGGGCAAAGAGATCCTCTCTGTAGTTGGAAGTGGGAGGGCTGCTGTCATAGAACACATCTATGCACTGTAACTTTATTTACTGGTTTTTAACTTTAAAAAGTGAAGTGTGTATTCCAACTTACTGTTTTGGCTGTAGTAGCAGAAAGAGAAGCCCTGGAATCTTTTCTTTAAATATTTACAATGGTGTTCGGTTATTTATTGCTTTCAAATCAGTGGACAAACAATAACTGATTTACTTACATATTTCTACAAATTAATTGATTTGTCTTGAATTTTCAGAAAAAATATGTGATTTTTCCAGACTTAGGAGTAAATAATGACTGCTTAATGTATTTCACAGCTACGTCTGTGAGCTCTGTCCCAGATCCCACATTATTTTCCTGGGACATTGGGCAGATCTTACTTCAAAAGACAGCTGAAAAAAAAGATGAACTGAAAAAAGCATTTCAGATGCTTGATGTTGGTCAGACCCTGACAGTCACAAAGGGTGAATTCAGGAGAGTGTTTGAAACCTTTCTCTTCCATTTAACAGAAGCTGAATTTGATGCCGTGCTGGCAGAGGTATGCTACGTCATTGCTGTTTATAGTCATTTGGAGGTTGTTCTTATTTATGTCAAGAACAAAATTTCAGTGGGAGCAGGTTCCAGAGCAATATTATGGTCAAAATCTTCTGTTCAAGTGAAAGTCATAGAAAACTTGCAGAAGTAATGTGAGCTAAATTTGATGATTGGTACGTTTATATGAGGATTTTGTCTGTGTACTGTGTCTCATATTTGGAAGAGTTGCAATTTACTAGCAGATTTTTTGATTTTTAGAAAAAAAACTTCACAGCTTAAAGTCATATACATGCAGTGTTATGAATATGTATAGATTAGGTTGTGAACTCAGAGTCAGAGACCAGCTGTTTTTTGTCGGCGCGGCGGGTTTCTCTGCTCACTTTTGGTATTTACTACCTTATAAACCATCATCAGATTGGACTTGAAAGAACATTGGGTGTTTATATGATATCACGACTGATGCTTATCAAAAATAGGGGAGGATTCTGATGCACAGTCTGCACCAGCATTATTGTACATTTAAATTTCTATCCTGAAATTATAGGTGACTAAGTTCTGTATATGATTTTTCTCTAATGTATTTAACTCTTGTTTGTTTAATTTGGGTGAACAGATCTATTACATTTGCATTTTAAACTAATCAGCCCATTTCAGCTAAGATTAACATTAAATTCTTTGCTAATACTAAATTGTCATTAGGGGGACACATATAGACCTGAAACACATTAATAGCCTTTTGGAACAAGAGAAGGATGCATCAGTGAGGCTGATGAGAATGAATACACTCTGCTTAATTCTAGACAAGTTGCTGAGAAGCAGTAATGCATAATACACAAAAACAAAATTATAAGATAAATTTATTTTTGCTTTTTAAGGAAAGAATGAGTAATGTAATGAAGTACTTAAAAAATCTGATATCACTGTAGGACTCACCCATGTATAGTGAAATACAGATCCCAAATATTGGCAAAGTTACTGTGCCATATCTTGATTTCCTGTCAAAATTCACTAAAATTGCCAGAAGTACCAGCATACTCAAAAGGTAAGTAAGTGTTCCGTATTATGCAGTCAAATTGCTCCTAAATTGTAGTCATGAATCACTTGTGAGTTGTCTAGCTCTCAAGGCAGAATCTAGCTGCTAATGTGAGCTTCTAGTGACATAGAGATGTGATACACTTTTTTCTAAAATGGCTTTTTCTGTATGTGTAATTGGCATAGTTGCCATAGGAATGTTACCTGATTGCCAAAGGGAAGGGAATGGTCTGCTAAGCCACTGTGCCGCTACCAGAAAAATATGAACCTTTAGGACTAATCAGTCTGTTCTATAAATTATCAATGAGCGTCATTGTGTATGAAAGAAATTATGACTGATTCAGCTTAATAGGGGTTTGAAAACATGCCACTCAGCTTGACATGTCTTTAAGTGAAACATAGAAGCTAAGCCAAGGGACCCGGCAATGGGGGAAGTTACAATGTTTCACGATTCAAACCTTTAGGAGTAAATAACTCACATCCGGCTTCGTTTCTCTTGCAAGTAATTTTTCAACAATAAAGGTGAGAAGATACCAGCTGTGTACGAACTGGGACTACATTTGGATTTTACCTTCAATGAAGTAAAATGGAAAGTAGAGCCATACTCCACATAAAAATAATAAAAAACCTCAAACCTGTGCTCTCACGGTGGCTTTCTTAGAGGAGCAGTAAATATCTTTCACACTGCACCCCTCCCTGCCCCCAGTGAAATATAAAGGGTGAAATTCTGCAAGGGGATCTGCAGGGAAATTCCTTTTCCTTCAGTTTGTCCTGTGGGCTTGTATGATCTGGCCTTCAATAAAGAGTTGCCTCAAAAAATATTCTGTAAATTCCAGTCCAACTTTGTTCCCAGCAAGTGCAAAGTTAAGAAAACTCTCAGACAAAGAGAGAATGAGGGAGTGTAGTACTGAGGATACAAAAATGGGATTAGGACTTTGAAAGGAAGCAGGAGGAGGAAGAGGAGCAGCAAAAGAAAAGAAGAAAAAGGGAGGGACCTAAGCCACTTTCTCCCAGAGAGACAGGGGAGCTTAAAATATTCTAATTAATTAGTGAAAACTAATTAAATAACAAACGAGGGATCTTTCCTGGAATAAAAGGTTAATCTTTTCTTTATTACATGCAATATAATAAAATGGTAAAGCTCTTTGTACGCTGGGGGTTGGATTTTCTCCCCGTGTTCAAGGAGAATATATACGACGTTACTCTCGATTTCCTTTTAAACTCACCAAAGATGTGGCAAGTCGGGGTGGTGCTTAGGCGATCTGGTCGTTCGGCAGCAGCTCTGAGACGGTGCAATGTCCGGAAGCAACAACTAACGGCAGGGGGGGGGG
>NW_010559863.1:10994-25718 GCF_000687285.1 Phaethon lepturus
CGGCAGGTTCGCGGGAGCACCCGGGCGCCGGGCGGTGACACGTCACCACCGGAGGGCAGTGCAGGGGCTGTTTCCCGCGGGTTTTGCTGGGAGGCATCATCCCCGCTACCTCCTCTCCCTATTTAAAACTCGAGCGGTTCCACTCAATTTAGAGGCTGAAATGATGGCAGAGCTGGGCTTCTAGGGCTTCATCCCCAAAATAGAGATACGAATAAAATTGCGCAAGGCTTGTCAGCAGCAGTTAGTTAAGGCTGAAACCAGAGAAGGATGTGCGGAAAGGGGAATTTGGCACCTGCAGAACCCACCAGTGACAGTAAACTTGGCTGGTAGTTGACTCTGAAAATGACCACCTGTGGTGCTTGATGCAAGTCAATAGGATGGGGCGGGGGGGGCGGGAAGGCAAAAGCAAGGCAATGTATTTTTAATTTTTAAAAGAATTTTAAGAGAGTTTTAAAAGTTACTGGTAAAGAGTGCATCTCAGAGTCATTCTGGGGGAGAAAGGGAGGAGACATGCTTGCTGTTCTCTGAAGAACACTTGATGGGAGCAGAGGAGAGGGGAGAACCGGTATTATAGCTTTCTTGACCTTGGGACTCCCAAGTACCCTGTCATCCCAAGGGCCAGATCAAGCTGCTAATATCCCTTTGTGTCCCTTAGGGCAACCAAAAAAATCCTTTGAGAAAAAATATTTTACACTAACAGTCATCACACTGGTGGTAGAGGAGCAGCTGCCACATCTCTGTTCTGCTCAGAGATCCATATTTGTGGTGACTTTCTCCAAGAGCAGTTCAGATCTGTGAAGAACAGCCACAATGAAGGCAGGACAGAGCCACTTTCTTGCATTTGTAGTTGATCACAAGCTGAAACAAAACTCCCCCATTGATGTCCCTACAGTTGTCTTCACCAGTACTGTGATGCACTTGTGGTTTATGGTCATCTAATCTTTTTTACTATATTTATTTTCAAGTTGAACAGCCACAGATGCCAACCAATGATATTAAGTCAGCTGGAATCCCTGCTCAGGGAGAAAGTATGTTGACCAGGGTAATAACAGAAACCACATGCTAGGGTAGCAATTTATTTCAGATAAGTAGATGTTGCTCTTGATGTACTGATAGCAATTTGGTAACATGCTTAAAAGGATGTCACCCTGTTGTATCATGAAGATCTGGTCATACTTGTATGCTTAGGGTTTTTTTGGTTGTTGTTTTGTTTTTTTAAATTATGCTAAAGTACTAAGTAGTATTTTAAAAGTCTCTCCAGTCCACACTGTGAATCCTTTCTTAGCACGAAAAACCTAAGCACTCTTTTTCAAGCAGTCTTGCAACAAATCTCTGATGTAGGACTGGCATAGTCCCACTGTGATTTTATTTCTTAGTTACTAGATCCTGGTGGCTTGAGTCACAACGCTTGACTTATTTAAGAAACTAGATTCTTTACGGCAGTACCATTTCTGTAATTGTTTAGCCCCTTGCAAGACCGGTATAAAACATTCTGTCACATCGGAAGAACTGTATTTTAGGCATTTTCTACTCTTTTTATGTAGAAGTATCCAGCCACCTGAGAGCTCAGTCTACTTAAATCTCAACACAAATTTGAACAGTGCAAACACACTTTTTTAAATTGAGGAGGAAGTGGTGGTGTGACTATGGGAAAGCTAGATTTTTATTATTTAATTTTTGCAAAAACTGAGTCATGAAAATCTGTTTATCAATGTCATATTTTATTATATTTGGGCATTTGCTAGTTAACCTAATGACACATATCACGCATAATAAGTTACTATTTACAAGGACACAGAAGAGTATTCCATGCTGGCTAGAGCACTATGTGACAGTCTGTTGGCTCTACCATAAGACTGTTCATAGAAGAAGAAATACATTAAACATAACCTGATGTAAATTCCAAGGAAAATCCAACCTCCTGCTGTGCTTGGCATGGGCTTGGCCTGTAATTTGGGAGGGGGAAATAAAATCTTTCTTATTTCACAGCTGTTATTGCACCTCAGGGTTGCAGTAGTATTTGCAACCCATTTGCTTCCCTTCCACTGAGTAGGACATCTGAATACATCCTCACTCTAGTCTGAATAAAATATTAACATATCGCAAGGCTGTTAGGACAGATTGTATCCAAGACAATCTTTTCTCGCTGTAGAAAAGCCTATCAATCATAACTTCGTATAGTTATTAGTGTCATAGCTTTTATTCACTTGGCTATATGCAGCTAACTGAAGAGTAACGTTTATGTTTTCATGTTAAGCATTTCCTATCACAAAAGAAACTGCTGAAATATCTTCTTATTATAGAATTTATGAATTGAAAATATCCTCCAAAGTCCTAATTAGAAGTATACTTAATTTACAAGGTTCTGTGTTATTTTTTAACAGCATTGTGAAATAGAGCTGTTACGTATAATTTAGTACATTAACAGAAAACATCATTAACTTAAGGCAAGGTTACTGCTACATATATAACCCAGGAACAATTCAGTTAAAGAAGTACTGCAAGATATGTAAATGCATGATGTACACAGATAATTATTCAGATACTCTTAAGAGTTCATATATAGTCTGAAATACTTATTTGCAATGTACCACAGTGGTTATTCCCAAGCCAAACCTTATTCTGCTTCCATTTGGATGCACATCATCAGTCAAGGATATATTTATATTCGTAACTCTGATTGGGTTTTGAATTTGCATGTGTATGTTTAAAAAAATCCCCAAAACCAAACACACAAGAAAAAATCCCTGATGTCCTCAGGAAAATACGCAATAGAAATCTTCCCCTTATATAGGCAGAAAACCACATTTGGACCACCTACCACATGTACCTGTATTTAGACATTGTAATAAGCGTAATGGCCAAGACGAGAAAAGCAGCAAGTAGTTCAGAGCATCTTCTAGTCAGTGAAAAGACATAAGGGAACCAAGACCTGACAGGCAGCCTTGGATTTCTCATCACTGTCCTGCACGTGGAAACTCTAGCCATGCTGACAGTTCATGTAATCAAATGATCCAGGACTGACCTTGCCGGCTTTTATGACGCCAAAGATGTTTGTTGTGTTTGTTGGAAGTAAGCTTGACTGCCTTTGTAGTCATTCTTACTGCTCAGTAAAGCAGAGATAAACTAGGAAAAGATTTTGAACATTTCAAAAGCCAGGGCAAAACTCTAAGTTTAGTTTTGACTGTAGGAGTCCTTCCATCATTTCTAGTCAAACCTGAAGGTCACTGTCTTGGGAAAAGCAGGTTTAAAGAAAAGGGGAAAAAACCCAATTGATCAAGAAAGAAAAGTAACAGCAAATTAGGAAAATGGCCACCATGTGGATCCACAGGATCCACAGTGCTGCCTCCTTAGAAAAGAACAGCCTGGGAAGGAGGGCCAAATGCTGAACAGATGTGTGTCTGGGAATATAAATGACGGTACATGAAAGAGCTCTTTTCTGCTGCCTCAGTGAGCGTTCAGGGTAGTAAGGCAACAATATAGTTGGGGTACTTACGCGCTTCTTTACGTGCCGTGAGTAACAAGAACCAGAACTTTCGTACCATACCAGAAGCCCAGACTCTTCTTTTCCGTACTCCCGGCCGGCTGATGCCCTGGCTCCACGCCACTGCCCTGGCACCGGAGAGACCTGTTCAGTAAAGGGCAGCTTGTCTTCTAAGCGCCCAAATCTGCCTTCTTTTGCTTTATAGAGTGCAATTTCATTGACTTGGCTGCTGGGACTCCAAAAATAGGGCCAGGATTTGTTCCTCAGTAATACTTGCAAAAGGACATGGCACCACAGAAAGGAGCCTCAACTTCAGTGACACGATGTTCCTGAACGTTAAAAAATAAAATCTTGTTCAAGAAGAGCTTGCAACTTGAAACAGTTTAATGACAGTAAAAGGACTCTTCTGAAGTGAGTCAGCCCCTCCAAATAATAGTCTCCTTATGAAAGGAATCCAGAAAGAATGAGAAAGAAATAACTAAAACTCAGTTTGTCAGAGTGCAAAGATGGCTCTGCAGTGCATGTGTACATCCATTTTATATGGAGGTCTTTCACCCACAGCTGGCTGGTGGGAGCGGGAATACTGTATTAGCCAAGTTCAGACCCCAACTGTTTCTCTTTAAAGATCACTGAAGTACTGGGATTGAGTCGCATTTACAATAAGGCTGTTCATGTAAAGCAGAATGTAAAAAGGACAGAAAATTGATCTATTTTGTGTACTCACACAAATTTCAAGGTCTCTAAAAATTGCTAACGGGTTCTAAAGGGCTATGGATATGAACAAGCATCAGGCCCATATATTTTCCTCACTCCCCCTACTGTTATCTCCCCTCCCCCATTAATTTTTGATGTTATGTTTATGAGGATCTGAAAATAGTCTAATTCTTTTCTATCTGGTTTGGGCCTATCTTTACCAGCTGGTAAATAGGAAATGTTCACTGTAGGAAGCCAATACTCTGCAGAGTGTAAACAGATGGAATCAATATAAAGTGACAAGTTAGACTGTGCTACTGAGAATACAGAGCCAAAACTAAGAGCACTAACAGTCACGATACTTATTTTGTTCCAATTCATTTGGTACTGAATAGCACTTCATATATGCACAGCTGTGTCCTTCCGTTTTTTACTTTCTTTCTTCTGGTTTGATGATGACAATTTCAAAGAAAAACTTTAATTAAAGATTTTACACAAAATGGCCCAAAGTAGGATGCAGAGAAAATGAGCACTGATGTGTTTATAGCAAGAGAAGAATATTTTCCAGGCATTTATTTTCTTTCTTTCTTTTTTAACAAAACAAACAAAATCTGATGCGTGTATCTCTCTGCCCGTAATATGCTAGATTGATAGATCTTTGCATATCGAAATCTTCCATTTGTCTCTAAGGTGTATAACCAGACCTCTAAAAGCTTCCCCACCAGCCCCTTCCTCCCCCCGGTGCCTGTTCCAGCAGGGTGCCGTGAAGGGCAGGGAATCTGAGCGTACGTCTCTGCACGGGTGTGCTGGCCGAAGCGGGGGGGACAGCCAGACAGAGAGACTGCTGCAGACCGCTGCCAGACTGTCCCGCGACAGACTGGAAGCAGAGCGACTGAAGGTCTTCCTTTGCCTGCCCTGGCCAGCTTGGCTCACCTGCGCCTCCTCCACGCTCGAGAAGGGAGTTTTGGAGGCCGGGGGTCTGATGCACAGTCCCTTCAGGGATGGTTAGCGGGGTGGTAAGCTTCCAAGCTGTCCTGTACTGCAGGGTTCACCTTGGAAGCACATCTGAGATCTAGTCCTTTTGCCAGAGAGAGTGCCAGGTGTTACGGTATGGGCTTTTCTTTACTAATTTATGCATTTTAGACACATTTTCACGAAAATGGAAGAAGGCAGCATGTTTTACCACTCTGTCCCCAACTTATTCCTTGCAGCGTATTTCTTAATGCTGCCATTAAAATTTTGCTATTTTTGCTTTCTTGGCAAATAGTAACCCCAGATCTCCCATATGTTGTTTATTAGGGTGACTGTTCGGCTCTAATGAGGGGCAGCAACCACAAGTTTGAACACAGATTTTGCCTCTGATCCTCACGTCAAGGGCAAGCAGCTTTTATTACCTACAGAAGAAAGACTGGGTCTGCCGCAGTCTCCTCCGTGCGGATACCCCGGACGGGCAAGCCATCGTAGCGCGTCTGTGCAGAACTTCTCTGCCTCCCCTTCCAGCCAGCTGCCTTCTCTGCAGAGCACAGCCCTTCTCCTAACTCTAGTGCTGGGGGCCTGTTTGTCTCAGGGATTCCCTAAGACCTCTTTCGGACTCCTTCAACACCAGGAAGAAGGTATATGTTATTGTAGGCAGAGTTCAGGAGTTTGGGGTAATAGGAGTGCGTGAAAGCCCCTTTCCAGATCTCCCTCCCGCCGTTGCCAATACCCAGAGCCACCATAAAGGCTGGGAGAGGGAAGCAACGCGTGACGCAGGCGGCACCTTACAAGCCCAGATCCATGGGACATGCCGTTGCTGCGGAAAATGCCTTGAAATACAGCGACGGGCAATACTTCCGTGGGTAGCAAAACGAACTTCAGTGATCCGTGGCAGGAAACCGTCTCACAGTAAGCTGCAGCCTGCATACAGGAGTGGCTGGAAGTTCCTCCTGTTGCGATGCCTGTAGAGGATGTGTTTTCAATGGATATCCTTTGTGCTTCTGAAGTATAAGGAAATATTTAAAATTTTCATGGTCTTCCTTCTTCTGAAGGGATCCCCAGGCGCTTTGCACGCATAAATGCTGCTGAAATGCGGTCGCTGCTGGGGTGGGGAGCAGCAGCCAGCTGGCCTCTCGGTGACAGCAGCGCGCGTCACGCCAAAGGCACTATGGCAAGGCCCTGCGGTTGCTAAAAGTGCTGTGATATCGCTAATACTCCGGGGGACAAACAGGAGCGTTGCTTCTGGTGTCGCTGCTGAAAGATTGTGATAGCGTACACGGCTTGGTACGTAGCTTATCTCACCTGTAAGGACAAATGGTCGTATCAAGCTGGCAGAAGAATGTACTGCCGGCGCCAGGTACCACAGTATCCAAACCTGTGCTTCGCTCATTGAATAATACGTTTCAGTTAAATCTGATTACAGGGAGAAATGAATCAAGATTGCTGCATTTTTTTCTCCATGAAAAACTTGGAGTTGTGGTGGAAATATTTTGCCAGTCATGGCAAGGAAGAGAAATCCTAGCCTGCTCTGATCCTTTCTTTGAATATGAATTTCCTTTGTTGTTTTATATCTATAAATATAGGAAAAGATTTTCTTTTTAACAAATAAAAACTGGTTTTTCTTCTTTGTGTCTTTAGCCAGATAAAAAGCTTTATCCCCTTCCACTTTTTTTTTTTTTTTTTTTGGCAGGCAGAGTTGTCAAGGAGTAGTCAAATCTGCTTGATTCATAGCTACTTACTTTGGGCCACCTTTGCTTCCGTGTATGGTTGTAGCCACAAATAGGCCTGTTCACTCCGCATAAATGCTCTGCAGCGGGAGTACTGGACCTGGACTCTCGACCCTTGTGAAAACAAACAAGATACGGAATCTTGGCTCCACTGAAGTAGTGACTTCACTATGGTCAGGATTCCCTCCAAGGACTTTCCTCCCTCTTACCTCTGGTAGCACTGCAGAGCATATGCAACTGAGCTGGATTTAATTCTGTCTCGGGCAGCCACATTTGAATGAGTGAGCAAGGAGCGGTGGCAGAACCTTTATTATAGCTGCTATTATGTGAGCCAGAAAGAACACAGCCTGACTCAATTCCCTGGTTGCATTTGCAAGTTAAAAAGAGTGATATTTTTAAACAAGGCTTTATTCTTGTAAGCTGAACAGTTCAACACAGAACAGAGTAAGCATGGAAGTCTTCCATACTACTTTTGTTGCCAGTTTTCAGTTTGTAAGCTTACTTTAAGGTCCAGGTTGCTGAGATTTTTAACGGACTTGGAGAAGACAATGGCAATTGCTAGATTGTTAATATATTTCTCAGTTTGTCCCACATATACGTTTTCTTTCAACCGCTAAATCTTCTTGATTTTGGTAATTTTTGAAGCAAAGAGGGGAAAAAAGAATGCTTTGGTATATGTAGAACAAATAATTCACTGATATTCTGAAGTTCACTGATACTTGTGAAACGTATACCTGCCGTGATCTTTGATCTTCGGTTTCCAGCAAATGTTGAGGTTTCAGTCACCGAAGGAAGATCATCCTCTGCCTCCTGTTTAAAATATATGAATCGTATCTGAAATTTATTGCTTCGCCTAAAAGAATTTTGAAGTTTACTAATGCCATTTGAAGAGGAAATTGCCTTACGTATTCAGTAAATGCAAAATAATTCCTCATGGCGTGTTATTGGAACATTCTCCACTGTGCCAGGGAGGGTTGTCCTGTATTATCAAAATAGGCATAAAATGGCATTTTGTATTATATGTTAGCAAAGCTTTCCAGTGCTTGCATTTGTGTCAGTTGTGTCAGTATTGGTTTCTTATTCATTGAAATTGCCTGTAATTTGTAGATTGCAAAGAATGTGAAAAACATTATCAGGTGCTGCAGACTTTTTGACTAGAGCCGTGCAGGATGGGTACAGAAGCACACAGTGAGGCAAATGCGTGAGCTCACCTGTTTTAGGCTGAAGGACTCACAATTTGAAAAGTAAGTAAAGAAGCAGCCATGATTTTTCTGCGAGAGCAATAACAACAATAAACGATGGGGCCTTTCTGATCCTCTGAACGACAGTGGCTGGGGGCTGCTTGCAGCAGCTTGACTTGGCGGTTTATCTTCTGTATGCGAGTTGCAGCCTTCAGCCTTTCTCTGTCTAAATGGATGCAATAATATGCAAAGACAAATATGTTGGTAATTCGTTCCAAAGCGATGAGTCCTGCATCAGAATTCATCCCAACCAGCTTGATTTTCAGGATGGGGGTTAAGATACTAGAGGGACAACATGAGACTCCCCTTGCCTGCAGTCTAACAGAGTGACATTGGGGTTGGACGTTCTTGGCCTCAGATCAGGACAGGGTTGAGGAGTCTGAATGGAGATGCTGGTGCCTACTCCACTCTGAAGGCTGAATAGAAGAGATAGTGAGAACCCTAGAGGCTTTTCCAGAGGAATAAGTAGTGAAGAGAGGAAAGGATTTCCTTACTCTGCTTATAAGAGGTGTTAGGACAGCCTTTTGCTTGACCCCTTCTGTTTCTTTGGCTGACATAAGATACAAGACATTTTTGAAATATTATTCAGCAGAACCAATGTATCACGAGGACAAAGTGTGTGTGCAGGACTTACCTACAGGAGCTAGGAAGCCCTCCCTTTCACAGCCAATTTGAACTTGTTGGCTTCTGAATGTGAAAGTGTCTTCCCACTCCTGCTGACATCAGTGAGTGGAGAAAGCTGAGAGCCATTGCCTCTCACTGGAAGAAAGATCCTGATAACCAGGTGACTAGTGAAATCTTGCCTTTGAAAAAGACAACAGCGCTGATCAGCTGTTTCATGCTTCTGCTGAATTCCTGCAGGTAGTTTGAAAATGACTGGTTTTTCAACCATGAGGCAGAACAACGCTGTTGTTTGAAATAAAAAAGTACCATGGCACATCTTCACATCCTGTGCGGCTTGAGGTGGTGAACAGGGAAATGTTGTATCATGGGTACTATCATCTGCTTCCTCTCCCCTCAGGGTGGTTTTCATGTGAAGCTCCTCCAAAGAGGGTGAAGCCAGAAAGCAAGGAGGGGGTTGATCCAGTGACCCAGTCACCTAGGCCTGGCAGTTGGTTCACCAGGATCCTCGGAAGAAACACTTAAACTTTAGGGCTGTATCTTGCACAGCTACATAGGGGAAAAATACTTGCTTACCTCAGAGGTGTGATGTGAACTTTAATTAATGTTTGTATAGCGTTTTGAAACTAGATTGCTCTTCAGTGGCAGAGCGATGGCTAAGTATTCATCACAGAATCATAGAATAGTTTGGGTTGGAAGGGACCTTGAAAGGCCATCTAGTCCAACCCCCCTGCAATGAGCAGCAACATCTTCAACTAGATCAGGTTGCTCACAGCCCTGTCCAACCTGACCTGGAAGGTTTCCAGGGATGGCGCATCTACCACCTCTCTGGGCAACCTGGGCCACTGTTTCACCAACCTCATTATGAAAAATTGCTTCCTTCTATCTAGTCTGAATCTACCCTCTTTTAGTTTGAAACCATTACCCCTTGTCCTATTGCCACAGGCCCTGCTAAAACGCCTGTCCCCATCTTTCTCAGAAGCCTCTTTCAGGTACTGGAAGGCTGCAATAAGGTCTCCCCAGAGCCTTCTCTTCTCCAGACTGAACAACCCCAAGTGTCTCAGCCTGCCCTCACCGCAGAGGTGTTCCATCCCTCTGATCATTTTTGTGGCCTCCTCTGGACCTGCTGCAACAGGCCTATGTCTTTCTTGTGATGAGGGCTCCAGAGCTGAACGCAGGACTCCAGGTGAGATCTCACCAGAGCAGAGCAGAGGGGCAGAATCACCTCCCTTGACCTGCTGGCCACGCTGCTTTGGATGCAGCCCAGGATACAGTTGCTCTTCTGGGCTGCGAGCGCACATTGCTGGCTCATGTCCAGCTTTTCATCCACCAGTACCCCCAAGTCCTTCTTGGCAGGGCTGCTCTTGATCCCTTCATCCCCCAGCCTGTATTGATACCGGGGGTTGCCCTGCCCCAGGTGCAGGACCCTGCACTTGGCCTTGTTGAACCTGATGAGGTTCACATGGGCCCATTCCTCAAACTTATCTAGGTCCCAATTAATATTGGGAATCCATATGTGCTTCTGATATGGTGGATCCAGCACCCCTACTAGTTTCTACTGGCAGAAACTGTAGCAGGGCCTGCTCTCTCAGAGCAGGGACGTGGGGATAGTAAGTAGCTGGAGCTTTGACTGCAGAGAGGTTGTAGGAAGAAGAAGGATGGCCCAAACATGATGGAGTAGTAGAGTACATATCTGAAGAGCATGTGGAATACTTCCTTAGTATCTTTGCCAAGGGGTTGCTGTGAAATTGTGCTTTGAAGGCACTATGATGGAAATGTTGGAAGAGATCAAGTGATGACAATGCCTGTGAATTGATGACAATGACGTACAGGGAGATCAGCTACAAACTGCCTTAAACCAGCATGAATCTGATATTATGTGCTCCGTTTCCAAAGAATGTTTACTGTCTTATGATTTTGAATGACTTTCTGTGCATTCTGGAGTCTGTGAAATCCATCAGGAAATACCATTGGAGATACTATTTGCTGGATAGGGACCTAAAAAAAATGAAGCAAATTAGGACTGTACTTTATTGCCTGAGGATTTTTGTTTGGATTTTTTATTTGGTTCTTTTTTCATTGTGAGCAACTTCCAAAATAATTTTTGACAGTTTATATTGCTTGGCTACACTGTTTCACTTTGTGTAGTTTTTCTGGTTGGGATACTTTCCCAAATTAGGTATCAACAAAACCAATTAAATAATTTGGTACAGGCAGTTATAGAACAGAAGCAATACTCTTCTAAAGCAGGCAATCAAATAACCAAAATGATGCTTTATTTGACAATAAACCTTGTGTTTGGCATTGCAATCTGAAAGGTAATAAATCTATAAAAATGTTACTACATCTCATAAGTGCTGAATAATAAAAAAGAACACAATTTTTTGTTTTGGGGGTTTAAAGCTCTAAAATGATGAAATTTTATCAGAAAAGCTTCTGAAGCTTAACAAATAAAGTCACCTCTGTATGAAACAAGAGAATATCAGAAATTATACAGGGACAAAATGTAACATTTATTTTCTTACTGACAGAATATCACACAAATCACTTTTGAAGAAACCTATTAAATTTCAGAATGTTAAATATACCCAAATTATACCTGAATTTCTTATGGATGAACCTTAAAGCAACTGAAAGTGTATTCTCTTCTCAAAGTACAAGTTGCAAGATAATTAACGTTAATAATATGTTTAAGGAAGGATATTAATGCCCTAGTCAAAGGAATAAAATTCTTTTCTTTTGAAAGTGTGGTTAAAATCATGAGTCAAGTTCGCTTCTGTGCTGGTAATTTTGCACTGATCCAGTTAAATCTCAGGACAACATAAAACAGATGTATGTACTCTGATCCTCTGTCCGTGCATTATTAATGTACAAAAGCTATACGTCCTGAAACCATCATGCCCTAGAAGAACATTGTCCAAGTGAGTGACTTAGGTCGTATTGTTTGGGTTTATTTTGCCTGTATCATAGGTGACTGGGGAGGCAGGGGCAACCCAAGAAAGGAACCCAAGTCCTCCGCTTTTTAAAGTATACCCATGTCTCCCTCTGAATTCCTGATAAATTGGGGCAAGCACTTTTCTTTGCATGTTGGGAACCTTATTGAGTCACTTGGCCACTCCAAAAATCTGCTCTGCTGACAGTCATGATAATGGCTGAGAAACTGGAAAAATCCAGAGCAAAGGGCAAAACATTTAACCAAAACACACCTGCCATGGAATATTTAGGTTTTCCAAAACATCTGTGAAATTCCTTGACAAAAATCAGTAATTCCTGGGCTGCTTAGGTGTTATTTTAGCATGTCAAAGGCAGATAAGCAGGCAGGTGAAGTAAATTCTAACAGTCTTTTTAGACTTTTTAGACCTATCTCCCTTTCTTCCCACTCAGCTCCCCTCCTCAGGCAAAAGATTGGAGTGTCATATTCCAAACCCAGCAGTCTAAAATGTTGGTGTCATCAGAAAGAAATTTTCTTCTATTTTTGAGGTTCCAGGTGAGGTTTCTGTATATCTAAAGAGCCTCTGCTTGAAAGCTGTGGGTCCAGGGATATTCTAGGGCATTGGATGCCCAACCAGCTCCAAGGCCATGTTTCTTTGATATGATTGTCTATCTCATTTCTCTGGACAGTATAGCTTTCATAGCGTGGACCTGTGGCTGTGACTTTTAGAGAAAATGCATGCTATTTGATAGGGCCTCGGCTTCTGCTGTCCTTCAGGTTTCTAGTTTTGAATTACAGTATACTATAATTTACTTAGAACGCTTCTTTCTGCATTGATCTAGAAAAAAACCCAAACAACCCAATATTATTCTTTGGACCAAGTTCTGCTGCCACTTTTCTTCCTGCTGTCCCTTCACAGTGTGGTCTCCTGAATTGGTTTCTGCTTTTGGACTCTGCAGCTGTTTCTGGTTCAAGCCAGAGCCTGCTGAATATTTGCCTTGGATTGATTAACAAATATTTTTTCCCATAATCCTGTTATGGTTGTTCTGGGACACAGTGTCGAGTCTCTCAATTAACTTTAATGGACTTTGGACCAGTCCTTTAATTATTCAGAGGGCTTTTTCTGTCAAGATCCTGACATGAGGCACTGCCCATACATATCTTTTGGGCTGGGGACACTTACTATGTAGTCAGGGGAAAATACTCATTTTCAGAGATGTGTTTTGGATCCACAAACTCTGCCAGAGAGCCCTATTTGCACTCATAGCATTTCTTTCAGATAGGCCAGCCCAACGCCAGAGAGACGGAGCAATTGTATTACCTCACCAAAAGGATATTAACAATTTTCTGAAAAAAGCCCAGATGTCTAACAGTTCTGAAACCCAGCCTCTGCCAGAAAGAAATAAATCCTTTTTGGATGGACCTCCCATCTAAAGATTTATTTGATTATGTGAAAATATAACTTTCCTTAAGACCAGATCCCAGGACTTCAGCTTTTAGGCTTTCAGAGTTGGGCACTCTTGATCATCTAATCCTAATGGGCAGGAAAGTTATTCAGGTTTCATACCAGGGCTACATTCTCCAGTTTTGTGGGAAAAACCACCCATGAAATACATATATATACACACACTTACTTCTTTAACATCCCAATAATATCCCGAATTCATTGCTGCCAGGCAATACAAACCTTCATTGTTAGATAAATGACTGAAAACATAGAAACAAAAGCCAACTGACTTCTTCCTATATGCTATAACTGGATTTAATTAAAAAATCAGAAAAAGAAAAAAGGATATGGCAGCAATTTTTAAATATTGAACTTAAAAGCTTTTTCTTAAAAGTCACATGCTCAAGACGAAGCTGTCCCTAGGCACCTTTAATGTACTCATATGGCAGTTATGCAGCAAATAACTCAAGGTTATTTTCTTTGGCAGCAATTTCAGAGCAAATCTTTGTGTAAAGAATGATTTCTTTTCCTTGAACAATGGGCTGGATTCATAAAAAGTATAATGGGTACATTTGTTTGTTTTTCAGTTTTACAATTAGGAGGTATTCGTATGTGTGTAAAAACAGAAAGTAGGAAAATAATGAATAGATGTATTTATAATTAGCATATTTTGATACTTAGGAAATCAGAAGCCATTTCTATGCTTATTAAATGTGCATTGTCAGTTTAAATTTTTTGAAAATTGCTAACTAAAAAAAAAATGCAGATGTAATGTTGTTTAAGGAATATATACTGAAATGAAAAGTAAACCCAGACTTTAAAACGTATAGAACAATACTTAGCTTTCTTGTGCTTAGAATCATAGAATAGTTTGGGTTGGAAGGGACCTTGAAAGGCCACCTAGTCCAACCCCCCTGCAATGAGCAGCAACATCTTCAACTAGACCAGGTTGCTCAGAGCCCCGTCCAACCTGACCTGGAATGTTTCCGGGGATGGGGCATCTACCACCTCTCTGGGCAAACTGTGCCAGTGTTTCACCACCCTTGTTGTGAAGAATTGCTTCCTTCTATCTAGTCTGAATCTACCTTCTTTTAGTTTGAAACCATTACCCCTTCTCCTATCGCAACAGGCCCTACCAAAAAGTCTGTCCCCATCTTTCTTCCAAGATCCATAAGACCTTATAAGTGCTTATGGGTAAGAATGAGAGGGAAGGCCAATGAGGCAGGTATCCTCCTGGGAGTATGTTATAGACCACCCAACCAGGATGAAGAGGCAGATGAAGCATTCTATAAGCGACTGGCAGAAGTCTCACAATCGCTGACCCTTGTTCTTGTGGAAGACTTCAACTTACCGGACATCTTCTGGAAGAAGAGATTAGAGATTCCTCAGCAGAGAGGAAACAGTCTAGGAGGTTCCTGGAGTATGTGGAAGATAACTTCCTGACACAGCTGGTAAGTGAGCCTACCAGGGGAGGTGCTTGACCTGCTGTTTACCAACAGAGAAGGACTCGTGGGAGATATGGCGGTCGGAGGTCATCTTGGACTTAGTGACCATGAAATTATAGGACTCTCAGTTCCTGGTGAAGTAAGGAGGAGGGTCAGCAA
>NW_010559864.1:0-8049 GCF_000687285.1 Phaethon lepturus
AACGGCTTAATGTCCAGATGGAGATCGGTGACCGGTAGTGTTCCTCAGGGGTCTGTACTGGGACCAGTACTCTTTAATCTATTCATCCATGATATAGTAGGATTGAGTGGACCCTCAGCAAGTTTGCAGACAACACCAATGTGAGCAGCACCGTTGACATGCCTGAAGGACAGGATACCATCAAGAAAGACCTGGACAAGCTTGAGGAATGGGCCCCTGTGAACCTCATGAGGTTCAACAAGGCCAAGTGCAGGGTCCTGCACCTGAGTCAAGGCAACCCCCGGTATCAATACAGGTTGGGGGATGAAGGGATTGAGAGCAGCCCTGCTGAGAAGGACTTGGGGGGGACTGGGTGCAGGGTCCTGCACCTGAGTCAAGGCAACCCCCAGTATCAGTACAGGCTGGGGGATGAAGGGATTGAGAGCAGTCCTGCCCAGAAGGACTTGGGAATGAAAAGCTGGACATGAGCCGGCAATGTGCACTCCCAGCCCAGAAGACCAACTGTATCCTGGGCTACATCCAAAGCAGCGTGACCAGCAGGTCAAGGGAGGGGATTCTGCCCCTCTGCTTCTCTCAGATGAGACCCCCACCTGGAGTCCTGCATCTGGCTGTGGGATGTGCCCTCAGCACAGGAAAGACCTGGACCTGCTGGAGATCGTCCAGAGGAGGGCCACAGAAATCATCAGAGAGATGGAACACCTCTCCTATGAGGACAGGCTGAGAGAATTGGGGTTGTTCATCCTGAAGAGAAGGCTCCAGAGAGACCTTATTGCAGCCTTCCAGTACGTGAAGAGGGCTTATGAGAAAGATGGGGACAGACATTTTAGCAGGGCCTGTAGCGACAGGACAAGAGGTAATGGTTTTAAACTAAAAGAGGGCAGACTTCAGCTAGGTATAAGGAAGACATTTTTCACAGTGAGGGTGGTGAAACACTGGAACAAGTTGCCCATAGAGGTAGTAGATGCCCCGTCTCTGGAAACATTCTTCAAGGTCAGGTTGAACGGGGCTCTGAGCAACCTGATGTAGTTGAAGATGTCCCTGCTCATTGTAGGGGACTTGGACTAGATGACATTTAAAGGTCCCTTCCAACCCAAAGATTCTATGGTTCTATGATTATAAAAGAGTTAAAAGAAACTAAAAGAACCAGCTGTCACCGTCCAGTCTCCCCACCAATGAGGGCCACCCTTGGCTGCAGACTTGCTGTAGTCAAATGAATAGGTGAGCAGGAACATTAATCAATAATGTGAGGTATCATCACTTGCTGGTTATTGTGTTTTGCTATAGTTGCATATAGCATATGCCTATTAGGAAACATTTTTCATTTCCTTGCCTCTGTCCTCTGCAGTCGTCTTGCTTGTCTTGGTAAAACAACAGCTTTTGTAAGATCAGTTTTGCTCCTGACAGGAAGCTCTGCACTGATTAGCTCCATCTGAAGCCAAAGTTAGGAAGGGGGTGGCAGTCATTTGACAATGATTTGGGGTCAAATTGATTAACTGCTGGAGTACCTTTCCTTGTGTCAGGAGTACCCTCTCCCCACCCTTCTCACACAGTCATTTGTGTGCTTTGTTGAAGGTTTGATTTGTACACTCTTTATTGCAAAGTTTTGTAGTGCAATGGGTTTTGGATGAGCTAGTTGCTACCCCTATGTCATGTGGTGAGGCTTCTGCTACACGGCTGGACAAACTAACTTTTCTAAACTATTTCCTAAGTGTTGAAGTGACCTTTGTGGTCTTTTGGAAATAAGTAGTACCTGACCTACAGCACTGCTGTGTATAAGAGGAAAAGAAAGCCAAAGTTCTTTTGCATTGCTGGGGGACCTTATTGGGACGACTAAAGATTAAAGAGGTTTGCTTGATGGTTGGGTCTTGCTACCTTATCAACAGAAAGCCATGCACCCTTATGGCTTTCAACAGATCATAGAATAGTTTGGGTTGGAAGGGACCTTTAAAGGTCATTTAGTCCAATCCCCCTGCATTGAGTGGGGACATCTTCAACTAGATGAGGGTCTGTGAGCAGCCCTCTGGCAGGAAAAGCTTCGGAGAGGGAAAACCTCTTGGTGGTAGGACTTTCTTTGCTTGCAATTTTGTCACAATGGACTGTGATCATACCCTTTGTGGATTTTTCTTTTTTTAAAACTTCTTCAAGACCCTGAAATAGATACAGACTTTTCTCGCAGGAACTATTCCTATTTGGCAGTGTTGGCACCCTTTTCTACATGCTGTTCCCATTTTATATCAGTAACTCCCACTGAAGGGCAGCAGTAGCCTGCTCGTATAATTCTGCCATGACTGCTTAGAATGCCAGGTATTAAATTAAGTGTTCAGAATAAAACCATTCAAATGTTTCACTGCTCTGACCTAATTTGGACACCTCCCCTGTACTTTATAAATACATGCTGTATTTACATTTTTGTGATCACATTGAAGTAACCTGTTATCATAATGACAGTAATCACCCTGACTGCTGAATATGTTAGAAACAACAACAGAAGACACAGAGCAAAAAGTGACATTTTTCTCTGCAAATAAGGGCTCTCACCTGTGGGTTTACAAGCCTACGCTGTGGAGACCAGAGCTAATCTCCTCCATTAATCTTCTCTTCTGTGGTTTATATATAATGTCTTTGTGCATGGGTGGCTGTCCTAGTACACATTTCATACAGTTCTTGCCAGACTGTATGAAGTCTGAGAAGACAGTTCTCTTCTGGAGTGAGAATAGTGATCCATAATTAGAGGGGCAGCAAATGCAGTGGTAATACTGTTTGACTATGGTTTCAAAAGAATGTCAGTAGACATATGCTCTACAGCTTGTAGCTTAAAAAGAAGGCATTCCGCAGTCCTTTGTGTGATCTGTATGCACACAGAGTTGATGGAACCAAAACTTAACATTTTGTGGTCATTTGTGCTCAATACGTGAAAATGCCTCTGTCTTTTCAAACCTTATTTATGGGAATTGGCCATAAATGGTTATGCTAAAGAATTTTTCAGCAGTACTCCCTAATATCGCTGGTGCCCTCCTATACCATACAAATTCCTCATTTAGCTTGAATAATTCTGTGAGGTGGAGTAGCTCTTCGCTGAGATACCTCTGCTCAGATTGAAGTATTGAGGTACACTTTCACGTAACAGAGCTGCCACATTCAGCAGCTCAGGAGCCTTATTTGGACTGCATTACTGATTTCAGGTAATAAAACAACGTGGCATTAATTCTGTCTCTGACAAGTTTTGGCTCTGAAGTTAGACAACCAAAGTCAAAGGGAACCATAAGCCTAGTTCGTGTGGAATCACACCTAAACTGCAGCCCGTCGCTGCTGGCGGATTCCCAAATAAGCAGTGTTGACATTTTATGAGTAGCTAGCTTGCGTGTTAGAGGTGATTGTTGCTGAAGTGACTGCCACCAGCAGCACACAGGACAATTGAATCTAACATTTCATTTTAAAATGTGTCTTAATAATTGGCCCTTTTAAGCCACTTTAAAATGCTTCTTTGACATGATGACTGCTAAATAAGTTTTCTGAAACAGTAATTGCAAACTGAATAATTGCTAGAAACATATAATGCATAGAAGCATCACTGATACGCAGTTGATACACATTAGGACAAAATGGAGTTGCAGGTATTTCTGCTACCTCTAAATTAAGTAATGAAACATGTTTCTGGAGATACTAAAGCTCCTTCACAAAATGTGATCTTTCATGTATCCATTCTTCTTTTGTGCTTTTAATCTTAGCAGAGTTAAGGAACGCAATTTTAATGATGAATGTTCAATAAAGCCTACACAGAAAAGGAACTGGATATTTTAAAGAAAGCTGATTTTCCCTCTTATTCAGGACTTGATGGATGGTTAGGAAAACTAAGCAAACATCATCATAAGCCCCAATTACTTTAATCCACAAAGACCTGTCATAGTTTATTAGTATGCATGTATCCTACAGCTGGAATATAATTACCGTTTTCTGACCTAAACATCATTGTGGGTAGCTCACTGAAATACCTGCTCTATGAGTTTTAGTGGTCTAAAGGGTGTAGCAGATGGTAAGGTGTTATTTCTTCCCCTGAAGATCACTGCTGAAAAGACATGAGTTCTATAAGAGGATTGGGTGGCACAGCTTCTGGTCAAGCACTATCCGCACGTCTCGTCATGGTGACTTTGTGAAGGGAGTGGAGGCTGTGGAAAATGAAGACCAGTAGGAGTAACCAGAGATACTGGCACATAAGACTGAAAAGAAAAGCTGTTTGAGCTCTGCAGAGTAAAACACAGCGTGTCACAGTATCTCAGGTGATGGGGACTGTGGTAAGGTCATGGAGGAGGGTGAAGGCAGGGAGTCATGGAGGAGGGGATTTTTAAGGGAGGGCTTGAAAGAGGAAAAGGCAGAGGCAGCTGGACAGGAAGGGGGCATTTTGGCAGCTTCAACAGTTTCAGCAATGTGTTTGCAAGAGGGCCTGAAGCTGAACAAAAGAGAAACAAGGAGGAGAACAACTGGAGAGCCATGGAGATGGAGGGTCTTCCTGCCCTCAGCCCCAGGCTGAGCTCGGATCACAATGAGAACAAGAAGAAAGTTTAGCTCCTGGGTTCTTACAGCTTCAAGATGGTATTTTTCTTCCTTGAAATCTAGCAGCTGCCAAATCCAGTCAGCAAGACAGCGTTTTTTGTTAAAAAACAAGTAATTCCTCCCAAACTTTAAAAAAAAAAAAAATCTACTTGTTGTCTTACCCTTGCTCACCAGCCTTGTACTTTGTCTTGTGGCTGCTGACTGAAGAGCTGACAACAGAGAGACTGAGCACTGCCATCTCCAGACACTGCTGATATGCCTTCACCATGAAGAGGTTGAGCACGTGCTGATGGGACATCACACCAAACCATAAGTGATGCCCATTTTGGCGTGTGTCAGGGGACACTACAGAAGATGACTTGGGAATCAAGGCCGAAAAATGCACTGGGGCAATGTGAGGAACTAGAAGGAAGTGTTGGAGCCACAGCAGATTTCAGGCTGGAGAACACCGGGGTCTGTGATCAAATCTCTGCTCAAGGCACCACCATGGGTTTCTCCAGACCTCTCCATAGATGGACATTTCACAGCCTCTTCAGGCAACCTGTCCAACATTTGACCAAATTGCTGTAATAAGGGTCAGCCAGAGGAGAAGCAGAAATTTCAGCTGCTGCAGAGCTTATGTTAGAGACCAATCTCAAGCACACACTGAGGCCAAATCAGAAAGTGACCTAACTCTGTGGGTTTATGAGACCAGCATTTTGAATTTGGCCTAATTCTTGTTTTGATCTTTCTCAAGATCTCTGCATGCCTTAAGAAAAAATGCTGACCCACTGGCATGTCTATGTGTTATGGGCATTTCCACCGCAAAACATGAGTGGATGGTGATGCTGGAAAGCAAGTATTTTTGAAAGGTTACCTACTGTATTGTCTGTGCTGCACTGTTGTGTAGTGGGCACCATTGATACTCACCTGTGCTTTCAGTGATGCTTGAGTAAAAGAAAAAGAGACAAAGGAGATGAGAGTGAAATAATGCTGGTACTTAATTTTGCCTATCATGTGACAAAGAGGGCATGAGTGTGTATTACTGTCATTCCAAGAGACTATTTTCTTCACAAAGAAAAATATAACTAATTATTCAGGGGTGTGAGGGTGGGAAGCCCCTGATGTAAGTTTAACGGGGCAACGTGCCACGATCCTCATGCCACCCAGTAGTGCATTGGCCCACGAAGCCAATCTGGCCCCACACGGGTGGGGAGTGGGAGGCAAGGGCTCCCTGCACCCAGTGATTTTCAATGCACTCGCCCACTTGCATGATCAGAGAAGGGCTCAGAGAATGCAAACAGAAAGGCTTTGGATAAGAGCTGTCCCAGAAGTGGTTCAGTCAGTTTTTTTATCTCCTCTTGAAAATGGTGACCAGTGGTAATACTGGTAGCTATTTTTTTAACATTTTTTCTTTTAAGGAATCACTGTGGAGACATCTGAAAAAGCAGGAGGAATCTGATCCCCACAGCACTTACGACACAGGCAGAAGCATCACAGCTGATGCAGATAAGCCTCATCTGTTCCAAGTTAAACATGGGAAGAGGCCCATGTTCATAACCCAATGTTAAAATTAGTGGGATTTCTTTTGAGGGGGATGCTAAGCCATTGGTGGCTCTGAGTGCAAGAGGAGGTTTTTTTTTTCATATGTGGGTATTTTCATGTATGTCTAGTGATCTTGATACTTGAGCTATGGTAAATCTGCAGGAATATGATCTCAGCCTGGTGACTCCCTTCATGTTAGTCATGCCTGGAGTTTCCTGCCTGAGCAGGAGGAGCAGGACTTGTCCCCAGGCTATGTAGCAGCAGCCCCAGGCACCCCAGGACAAGGCGGTGAAGTGAAAGAAGTGACGGTGTTAGCCCCCACTGCTAGCCTCCTTCCAGGGACACCCCATGTGGGCGTTAGGTGATGAATATTCCCTCCCTGCAGAGAAATGGTGAGGCTTGGGAAAGCCAGCGTGGCTGACGGCCGAGTCACTTGCTCGGCACAGGCAACAATGCAAACAAGGGGTCAGGCTAAGTGCACCGACTTAAAATCTTAACTTCAACATTTAATTAACATTTCCAAAGTTTCTGGGATCCTTTCAAGAATTTCCCCTTTCTGTTGAGCATCAGACAGTATTGCTGTTGGGCTGATGCCAGAGTCCTTGGCTTTAAAGTTTGTAAGTCTGAACCACAGTAGCTTTTTCCCAAGTTTTATGTCTTGATCTCTGATAACAAATATTGGATTCACTTCTGAGATGGAAATAGCAAGTCTTCACAGAACTCCTCAGATTTTATCCATGCAACTGTGTGTCTGGCTGCAGGGTATGGGCACAATCTGCTTGAAACTCAAATCCAAGAATTGCACCAAGATCTGAAATCAATGCTTGTAATAAAAATTTTAAAAATAAAAATTAAAAATATCCTTATCAGAGGATATTGAACAACACATCTATGGCTGACTGCTGGGAAAGGTGGTTTACAGCTACAGAAAGTATGGCAAATGGGAAAAAGTAAGTGGTGGTGTGAAGGTAAGTAGGATAAAGGGACCAAAAAAAATCAGTAAAGAGGAGGTTGTCACTAAGCGGTGTGACTTTAGAAAGGCTTGCGGTGAATGCCACTAAAAATCTCCCTAATGAACGCAACACCCAGGTCTGAATAGAAAAGGCTACAGGGCAGAAAGCTAAAAAGAGTGCTTGGAGGGGTTGCCCTGGTGGTTTAATGGTACATCTGACATCAGGCAAGCCAGAGCCTTGCACTCCTGGTTAGAGGAGTGAAAAAGCCCAGGGAGATAAGATGCTTGCTTAGAAAACTTTTTTCAGGTTAGTACGCTGCTTCCCAGTCCTTGTCAGGAGATGTCTGTTACGGCCTTACTTGAAAATATCATTAAAAAAAAACCCCAACCAACCAAACAAAACCAACCCTTTCCTAAATAAGAACGTGTCTTACTGGAGCAGCCACGCTTCCGCTGGCAGCATCATCTCGGTGAAGTGCTTCACCTGCATCAACAGAGGGCACGATTCCCACAAAAATCTCCCTGGCTCTTTATTTAAATGGACCCCGGGCAAATATTAGCTGCTAACGCTAATAGACCTAGCCTTCAGGTCTTAAAGAGAAAAGCACCTGCTGCTGCTCCCCGAACCCGGGTGTCCAGGTGGTTTTGGGTGGACAATCTGTATTTCGCAAGGGGATTTGTGCATGTGTTAGCATAAACAGTCGTTACCCAGGCTGATTTCCCACAAGCTGGTGCGGTAATAGGTCTCTGTTTTTTAAACTGGTTGTTGGAAGCTGACACAAAAAATCCTTTTAAATGTAACCCATTGAAACTACCCAGCCACCTCTTTTCTGTCCTGAATGGTTGCTGTGCCTGTGTTCCTTATGGAAGGATCGACAAAGCGTTGCTTTACTTCAACCTTAGTCGGTATGTTGAGTGATTTTAGTGGTTATTTTACTGATCCTTCTGCTTCAGTAGTTATTTGATAGTAGTCAGGGCTCATGATTTGCTGTTATAATCCTCGTGGTTATCTCGTCCCTCCC
>NW_010559865.1:0-20440 GCF_000687285.1 Phaethon lepturus
CTGTGGCCCGAGGATAAGTCCACGCTGGAGAAGGTGCGTCTCGTGAGGTCCTGCTGGAACACCTCAAAGTGTCTGGCCGTGGATAAGCCCACCACATCTTTACAGCTCCAACGGTCAGTGTTTTGCCATCTGCCACCGGACAGGGTCTCTGTTGCGTTGAAGCCAGTGGGCACGGCACAGCACGTCGGCTGTGGGCGGATCAGCCTGGCAGGACTCCCTGCTTTCGCACTACCACTCATCTGCGCTGAATTGCACAGGGCTTGGCTCTGCCGTGACCGAGAAAAGGGCTTGAAGGTTCACGTTTCCCACATCTTCCAAAAGGTGTGATTACGTCCCACGAGATGGCTCCTCTGTTCCCACCTATCCATTACGCCGCATCCTTTCCTGAACAGGAAGGCTCCTGAATTCAGAGACACTCAGGTCTCCACGTAATTGATTATCTAAGAGGATTGTAAGTATTTTTTTCTCATATAAAGACATCCAGCTGCGCCAGTGTACTGTCTGATCTGATAAGAAATTCTTAGTTTTTCCTTAGAACTATATTTCTTCCTAACGCTTGCTTTAACGCTCCCCATTTTTAATCATACTCTAACAGGCAAGAGATGTTTGAGAAGGTTTTCAAAACCTTAGCGGCAGCTTGTCTGTCGTATGGTCACAGGGGTCTAGTTCAAAAAAGCTCCCATTAAACCTAAATTTTGATGAAAGTGTACACCAGCTCTACTAATCGGTACATTGTTGACATAAAACTGTCTCTTGCTAACTAGCAACTTTATTAAAATTAATCCCAACACACCTCACTATCAAGTGAAAATACTGGTGTCGAGAATTCTGGCTGGAAATGTAGGATAACGGAGTTCGATGTTTATTTCCATGTAACTGGTATCCAGATAATGTCTCAGACGTGGCTTTGCTGGGTCCATGAGGATTTCTTACAGACAGGGCAGCTCTTGTGCTTCTCTGCCGTGGCTCACAGCAACCAGATTTTTAATTGCATTTCATTCCCTAGTTCTTGCTTTTGGATGGAAATATATAGATTAATTTCCTGTATTTATGGCAGAGCTCTGGATAACCGCATGGGAGCAGGTGGCAGAAAAACTCAGCAGCTTCCAAGCACAGTATAATACTCTGAACAGTAATACCTCAGTGGCAGAATATCCTCAACCTTCCTCCCCCTCCGACCCACGATGTAGCTGTAAAAATGCTAGTGTGTATTGTTTCCTTTGGGAAGGTGATGGGTTGAGAAGATTAAAAGGGATGTAAACTCTCCATATTCACCGCATGAACCAATTATTGGGAGATAAAAAGAAAAATCTACAGGCAATTCACCCACACCTCATCCGTATAACAGAAATAACGGCACTGCTGCTCTACTCGGCTTGGCAGTAAACGGATAAACACACCAAGAGCCTTGAGAGTATCGGGCGTTGGAACGGGAGCCATAGAGACACCCATGGCAGTCAACGGTTTCTGATGGGTTTCGTGCGCAAAGCTGGGCGTCCCGCACCGGCCATGCCGGCAGCGACGTGCCAGGCAAGGGAGACCCTCGTCCTGGTCCAGCGTGGCATGTCTTACCGTCTCCTTTGCCGCTTACTAAACTATGCTTCTGAAACATGAATTTCAAAAATACTCTCCTCAAACCTTCATTTTAGCATTGGTCCTCGGGTGTCTATATGGCTCGTTTTCATTTAAAAATACTCTGCTTTGCACTTGTTCTGTATTTTCATCCCCAAATCTCAAAACAGTGCACCATGTGGGACAAAATGGTGTGCATATATATGTTGGGGGGGAAGTAACAGGAGCTGCTGCTTTTTGCATTCAATTTGGTTTGGTGTGCCCTTTTTTAATCGTTCCCCGGCGGAGAGCTGGCAATGCAACACTTCAGGCTGCTTTCAGGACTAACTGTGGCAGATTTATAAGGGAGATACCGACGAGATCTTAACTGTAGGATTGTTAATGTATTGCTACAGTAGCCCCAGAAACATTGAGTGATTTTTATTGGAACATACATATTTCTTCGAGATGGTTCATGACATTTTATCGGGTTTGCTTCTGTAAAGAAAGTTTTCATATTATAACTAAGCCATTTTACTGTTGCTGTGGTAACTATAGTGCCAGTTAAAAAAAGGTAACTGCAGAATAAATGCAATTGCCATGTAAAACTCAGACAAATTTTCTTTATTATCTAAACAAGGAAAACATGGTGCTTAGAAATATATATGAATTAAAATTCAACAGCAATAGCAGTTGGAAATCCAAAATTAAAACTCAGCCTTTCAATTCACTGTCCAGCATCAATTGCTTGTCCTCCACTTGATTTTTATCAGAGCAGGGTTAACAGCTGCTCTTTGTGTTTTTGAAATCATCACCTATTTTTTGATGCTCGGAGACCCTAACTTCAACCACAGAATTTCACAACCGCAAACCATCGGATCAGTGACCTATCCGAGCTGAATGATTTTTGATACTACCTTGCTTTAAGGAAACTATATTCACTACAGATTAATTTTCTCTGGCTCGTTTTCATTTAAAAATACTCTGCTTTGCACTTGCTCTGTATTTTCATCCCCAAATCTCAAAACAGCGCACCATGTGGGACAAAATGGTGTGCATAAACTCCTGGCTTCAACAGAGTTGAGGTTTCGTCCATCACCTTCAGTGGAACAAATATTTACCCAGGCTTTCCAAATTAAGATAAATACCAAGAAAGCGCAGAAATCCTGACAGTTTATCCTAAGTCTAGCAGCAAGTCAGACCTTACGCAGGAGTCGAAATTGTGCGCCATTCTCTCTGAAACAGGGCAGCGGTTTAGCGCGTTACCCGCTGTAGGTGAGCGCTGTGTTAAACCTGTACCGCGTGCTCAAGAAAAACTCGGTTGTAAAGAGACTTGCCTGAAACAAGTGTTTACAACCAGCATGAGGATTCCTGTTATGAGAACAGCAGCCCAGAACAACCTGTAGTACCAGCACTCCCCTCTACCGAGGGCCATACGGGCATTGCGTAAAGGGACGGGCCCTGGCACAAACCAGTCAGCCTGGACCTGTGAAATCAGGAACGGAGAGGACAACTGAGACAAAGCACCACGTTGGAGAAGGCACCTTAGAGTCAACAGACCCAGGGTCTTTCTCCGAGGACCGGCTGGGCAGAGGACCTGGGCAGCGGTTAAAGGGACGGGGTGAATGGGCGGGGAGCCTGGCGCGATGGCGGCAGAGCTGCCCTCTTAGAAATTTTCAAATCAGACCTAGAGGCAAGCCTAGAAGCATTTCATAATCAAGCCTGCTCTCACTCAGCAAAATTTATACTGTGGCGTTAAGTTTGAGGAAGGAAAACTGTTGAACAGCAGCACCCTCTGGAACCAGCATCATCTCCTTTAATCAAGGAAAATAACATTCGTACATCATTCGGTGTTTTAACTCATTCAACAATGATGGTTACAGTCAGTGCGTGCTATTTTATAGCCTCTGTTGACTCTCCTATGCAAATGATTTTTTCTTAGAGCGTCTGACAATAAATACCGCATAGAGAACTATTAAATTGCTTCCACTTCCTTGAAATGAGCTATTGCACATGGTTATACATTAATATCTGCACAACAAAGCCCTCAGGACAAATAGTGTTTCGTGCAAAATTCAACCCCAGTTTTCTGTTTTCGGTCTACTGACAAGTTGTCATTTTCCCTTCGGTTCGGCGGGACCTCCCTGGAAGGATTTGCACACATGTAGAGTAACGACAGAAGTTAATTGCACAGGCGCTGAAATAATGCATGAGCCTCTGAGAATGAGACTCGGGAAAGGTCACAGGCTCCCTCATTATCTCTCTGCTTTCTTTTGTTTTTGTGCTCTGCCCTTTTTCATCCTGAGAAAATGCTTCTGAATGCTAATGCCACGGTGCTCGGCATCCTCTTCACCAGCCATGTCAGCATAATTAATTAGGAGGGTAGAACAAACACATTCTCGCACAGGTCAGGTAAACCCATTTTGACACCAAAGGAAGAGGAGACGCAGCGGAACGACGCGAAGGACCTAAACGCATTGCCAGGACTCGGTAAATAGTAAAATAGAACCGCTGGAAGTAATGGGATAAAGCAGAGAGAAATGCAGCCTGCCTGTGGCTGGAAATGTATCATCCTGTGGAGTCACCTCCTGGGAAAGATGCTGGAAAACCAGACTAACTGGAGGTTTGAAACTCTCCATAGGCAGAGTTAGGCCTTGCCTTCAGGCACAGTGTGAGCACAGGGTAGCGCGCGAAAGCGTTTCTGGCTCATTTTCCCTTTCCCTTCTCTCTTGCTGACTGTCAGATTGGCACTGAAATATTTTCCTGCTGGTCTGAGTGCTCTTAGACCTTACCATTGCCCGCAAACCCTTCCCGGGAACTCAGTTAACTAGAACAGAAGTATTAATTTGTTTTTACACGTATGCACACACCCATATTGCAAAAAGGTCATTGGGCATGATATGGCCTTTAATACAGCACGGAATTTTTTTTTTTTTGCATCGTCAGTGAACCAGTTGCGCTCCTCAAGCATTACCTCGCACACACCACCACCTCTGCGATTAATACCGCGCCGCTGAGACTACAGCCTTGGAGGCAGAACGCACGCTAGTTCCGACAAAGAGAAGCGAAACGCTATCGCCGCTTGCAAGATGTTAGTCATGCTGAGACGCCGGTGCCCCTCCTCAGCTAACACGGGCGCCTACGAGAGCTGCCACCGCTCTGTTTTGGGCTTATAAATACAAGGAAACACTCCTCTAAGTCAGAATTCACCTTGACAGTCAGGCAGCTGCCCTGACGGGAGGATACGGGGCAATATTCTTGCAGGGAAAAACCTTCCCCAGTGTCTGTGCAGCCACACCATTAGCTTGTCCTTACTGCACAGTGAAGCTTAATTAAAGCAGACCTTCCCCGGGCCGCCACGCCTGGCTCGATCTGGGCATCACACAGGCAGTCGCCGGGACCAAGAGTAAAACGGCTACCGAGGAAAACTGCCTCGCCGCTCCAGACTTGCACGCCCTGGTGCTTCTTCGCCGTTTGTGAAGGCATTTACATTGCGCACAACTGACATAAACCGCTTTTAATCTGGCAGCAGTACAGATGGTCTCTGCCTCGGCGTATTAGCCCAAAACGTGCGGTGTGGAAGAATAACTGTTTTGAACAGAGGCTTATAAGCAACTTACGTTTCCCCTTACGTCGCAGCAGTATAAGTGCACCCAGAGGTTCAAGAGCTAACCTAGAGCCAAAACCAGCTCCCCGACATGCGTATTATTTTATGTTCTACTCATCTCCCTGCAGAGGGAAGGAAAAATGGCTCTCAGTCTACGGGAAAAGAAGCTGCTAACATAAATTTCAGGTTATAAGACAAAGTTTGGGGGAGGAATGCTGATTTCTGGATCAAATCTAATATTTTTAAATAGAAACTGTAAGCTAAACAACTTCAAATGTCAAAATGTTTGTTTTGTGGTATTAATATATTGATTCTTACATCCTCTGAAACACGAAGAACACGATTCCATTGACGGAGTGGAAAAGCACATTTCTGATTACTTTAAATGTCAATATGGTCAAAATGCTACATCTGATGTCACATCAAGGAAAGACATGATAGTCCCTTCCTATGCATCAGAAACAGATTGTACGTACGTAGGGGAGGGGAATACCTGCTTTTGAGACCATACAGTGGAAGGAAAACATCTGAAACATGAAAGCCTGAAGAGACAGCTCTGAATTTTGCTGTCATTTGTTTGCTGCCTCTCAGTCCTTAGCAGATTAGGCTGAACTCAGAGCAGAGGTTCTTCAGGAGAAAGGAATTGAGATTGAAGAAGGGAATGGACAAACTGGGAACCACATTATATTAACCAATGGGACAACCTAAGAATTAGTCCTCACAGATAGGCAGACATGTTAGCAAGGGAAGAGATGAGTCGTTACTGCCTTCGGACAGAGGAAAGCAGGCCACCACCAGATAAGTATTGCTGGCGAAACCTAGGTGCCTCGACTGGCAGGTGGGTTGTAGGTACCAAATCCCAATCGATGCTATGATTTTTAGTATCAGATAGAGAGATTGGTTTTGATTTGCAGGGTCAACTTTGAAGACATCTTGTAGGTCTCCCTTGAAAAATCCATTAAGATGCCATAAGATGTAGAGAACTTGCAAAGCATCCATGAAGTGTGTAGACTCAGTGCAGGGCTGCGTCGTGTTGTGGAAATGGGAGGTATTTCCATTTGCAGTTGTCTTCACTGCCATTTCTAATACTGTTGTTGTAGAAGTCCACATCTGTATTTTCCACAGCATGCGAGAGGCTCTAGCACAGCTTCTCAATAAGCTGAGCTGCTTCCTGCAGCTCTGTGGGAATTTATTTCTTCCCCTCAAAAAGGTGTTTTTCAGTTTCAAGCGAAAATGGGTTTGTCAACTGGATGGATTTGATAGTTAGATAAATGTGTTTTATCAACGGAATGGATTAGGCTGTTTGCATTTTGTCACCACAATCTCAATCCATCCTGCCAATAAAACATATTTCATCAAAGCTTTAGGCCACCTTGCTAACAGAATGTGTTTTGTCAACAGCCTAAATCCATCCTGTCAACAAAATCCATTCAGAAGGAAAATAACTCAATCTCTTCTGTCAACATCAGGAGTAAAATCTGGGTTGTTAGCATATGAAAAACAAAACCAAACCCCACAGTTAACTGTCCATATTTTCAGGCCAAAATAAGAAAAACACAATAGTATCCATCAACTTAGCATATGTCAATGAAAATGGTACAGGAAATTAAATATTGCATTAATATTTCCTGATGCAATTGGGATGTGATCAAGCTATGGAAGTGTCCAGACTGAAGCCTGTAGATATGATCCACAAGGATTGTATCAGGGCAGCCAAAGAGCTTTTCATAGGAAGCTTCAGTATAGATGGAGGCTTTCTAAGATCGTAGGCATATAAGTAGAAAAGAAATATGTTGAGTTAAAAGGGACATACAGATAGGTGGCAATCACGTTTGTAATGACATTTACATGTAATTATAACTTTTGCATTGTACACGAGCAATCACAGGACACAATCATTTCTGTGCTCCCCCAGGGAACTGGTTCACATGGCACTTCAGTTTTGCTCCTCCTTTCCTTCCCCCTATTACCTCTCAATAATCTAACATTCATTTCCAACATTTATTAAAATAGTCTCAAAGCAAGATTGCAGATGTTAAAAAGTCTGATAGTTCCAACTCCTTGCAAAAAAGTAAAGCAAACTGCTCCTTCTCTCTCTCAAAAGTGTGTTGTGAATATTAGCAGTAGTTTTCATGTCAAGCCCTAAGCCAATAAAGATGGATTTTATCATATAATAAAAGTCAGACGGGTTTTTTAAAAAGGTTTAGTGGCTTTGGGTGCCTACCTTGAGATGCTGCAAGAGAGCCTGATTTTCCAAAAGCACAAGCCATATACCTACTTGCAGAAGAGATGGTCTCTTTCAATACTCTCAAGTTAGGCATCCAAAATCAATCGCCTTTGAAAAAGTTATATTGACTTTCTTTTCTTAGGAGTAAGGTCCTGCGTTGTGTTATGTGCGCGTAATGTGAAGGATGGAGCATGGTTATGAGCGTTTGAAGGGGTATCGTATAACATTGAGGTTGGGCTTTTTGGCAGGATAGTTTGGGTTTAGGTATATTAGAAGCTGTATCCCGGATGCAAAGTGGCTCATTACTTTATTTTCATAATGACTTTCTTAATATGTGATTTTTTTTCCTTTCAAACCCCAGCTCATAAAGTAATTGTAGATGAAAGAGAATGAAAATCTGAAGTTTATTTTAAAATGAGAAGTTTGCTTCACTTGTGTGTGAGGGAAGATTAGCCATTGTGGACCCTATCTAAGGCCTTAAACATCAAAAAGCAAAAGAATTTTTTAAAATGTTACTTGACTAAACAGTCACATGGCTTAAACCAACTGCTTTATTTTGTATTTCTTGGAGTTGATAACATCAGCATAACCTTAAGCAGGGGAAGGCGAGAGAGGAGATGGAAGACATCTAATAATCAAGGAAGATAAAAATCTAACAGGTCATATCTTTTTCAATAACTAAACAGAATATGCAAATACATAATCCTGGGGCCAATATAAAGCAAGTTACATTCTGTATCTTAGCCTGTCCCAACTCTTGACGCAAGTACAAATAAAAAGACTCGTGTTGTGAAAGATGCTTTTGGGAACTGCATGCTCAATTAGAAATCAATCTGCAGCAACAAGATGTCACATAGATCACTTCCAGTTAAGGAAAGGCTTGCATCATCAAATTAACTCAATTTATTTCAGCATTTCTCTACTTCAGGTGAAATGCCTGTTATTTTAAAATTGGCTTCAGCCTCTTATTAAAAGAAGCCTTCCCTTCTTCCATATGGTCTATGGCAATTATCAGCTTTTTGAACCATACTAGTTTGGGATACATTGTGAAGAAAAGGATTCATTTTAATCACACGAAACAGAATAATAAAATTCTCTCCATGGGGAATTCCACAATGGGGTTTTGCACCTACAAAATAATCTTCAGTGTTTAATGATTTATTGATGTAGTTGCTTTGGCTTTCTAAGCTTTTTAGTTTTGTTTAATATGCATACTGTCTTCCAGACCCTCGATTACACCACTCACCTTGATCATTTAAAACTTCAGATCAGCTTAGCAGGCTCTTCCCCAGCTCTGTTTCATAACACTTGGCAAATAGATATAAACAATAGCAGTAGGTATTTATTTTTCCTATTAATAAAGGGCTTGGATCTTGCATTGTGACCCCTGGAAATGGGATGCTGCACCCTCACCAATAACAGGACTAAGTTATTCGGGACAGGGATCATCTATTAATTACCTGCGCAGAAATTCATACCGCTGCAGAAATGTTGTCTTCATCTGATTAAAATAAATGGCTTCTCTGCCTGCCAAATTCTCATCTGGGTCACACAAGCACTAATCCATTGACAGCTTTGCAGAACTTCTACTCTCCCTTATTAAATTCTTCTATACGTAGATTATATCCTCTGTAACTTGTTAACAAGGGATATCATTCTGACCAAACAGCTTCAGGAATATCAGAGCTGACCTGGGCACCAGGAATACAAAGCTTATTTGGTGCGGTCAAAGCTATCAGTCACATTGACAACACGAGCCAGAAGGAAAAAATCAAAGATCAGTAGCAAGGCAAAGCACGCTAATGAGCCGGCACCGCTACAGTTCAGCATCAGGGCCAGAAAAAAACACGTCACGGCGGGGGTGTGTGTGTGTGTGTGTGTGTAGGCATCTGTATGCACCCACACATGTACGCACACACACCATCAACTAATACATACGATCTACACCTACCGTCATTTCTAAAAACAAGCAAATAATTCCACGGGTACCGTGCAGAGACTAACTTCTGTGGCAGCACAGAAAACTGTCACGCTCTGAGGAGCAGTGGCAGGATGGCCAGGACAGCTGAGCGTCGGGCAGTTTACTAATTAAACAGGGTACTAATTGAAACCCTGATTAGCAGGATAACCCAGCTCCACAGTGACAGGCATTTAGACAGTCCAACTGCACCTTTGTTTTCGTCTAGCACAAAGGGATCGTCTCACTCTCACGTTCCCCGCACTGATGGATCTCAGCCCACCCCATCCCAAAACAGTCACACTCCATTTTCAGAGCCTTCATTTCTAATAAGCTGCTGGCGCAGGTAGTTGAAAACTGCTTAGTTCTGAAGAGACGTCGCTTCCATCATGCGCAAGGAAACAAGACACAGAGTCCTTGTCCAGCCTTTCACTCGAGTTCGGTCTCCCGAGCGAGGACAAAACAAATGCATCCGCAGCTGTTGGCACCTTGCAGCACTCTTCGTTCGCGGTACCTCTGAGGAACTCCACCTTGTCCCCTCCACCGCTAACAGGACTCAGCGTTTCAGCTTTGAGTGCCACGCTTTGACCTTATGAGGATTTCAGCGGCACCCGAGGAAAGGAGAATTTCTGTTTCCCCAGTGAGCAATTGGTTGACATTCAGCGTGTATCCCAGAGCCAAGCCCCAGGTAGGCTGCGACACCTCTTGAATCGCTGCTGAAATGCTGGGATTTCCAGGTCATTGGAAATGGTTGACTACGAGAAAAGACACTGGGCTATGAGCCAAGAAACCTCAGTTCACTGACTGCACTACTGTTACTTTAGAAGGTCCTTTCATGTCCCTACTGTCTTCTCTCCCATGCTTTGTTACGTACAAAATACTTGGACTGCAAATTTTTCCAGGCCAGAAATGGGTATGCACAGCAACCTCTGTGATGGAGACTTGCTTTCACTTGGTCCCTCTCTGGACTGTAGAAGCCTTCAGAACACAACTGCAATTCCCCCCTGACCATGTTTCCACAATATTTAGAATAAAAAGCCTCACGGAAGACTGTATTCATACTCGTCATCATCATGGCCAGAACAAGTAGATTATTTTCATTTTAAGAACTTACTTCTAGCTCATACTCGGCGCCTGTGCATTTCTAGGGCAGGATTTCTGTATTTGCATTTTTATTAAAACCTTATCAGGTCTAATGCCTCCATTTGTCATGGTACAATTATATGAAACTGGAGATTAGGCAGGGTCTTACACACCCCATTTTTTAGGTATTTTATCATGCCCTTGTAGTGATGGCATTTATCAAGTCAACACCAAATGGCCCTCCCTACCGTCATATGTACCAACGGTTACTTTGCTCCTACTGCCCGTTACCTTTGTTTTTCCATTGATGCTTCCTTGACAAACTGCCTCTCAATAATATCAAAGCTGCCATTAGAGAATCAGCCATGTGATTTGTCCTAGGCGTTTGCAGAAGGGCTGGATGGAATAGACTCCAATTAGAAGTGAACTCAAATAGAAAACATCCAGATAAGAAACCAAAGGAATCAGTCTTAGCCTTTAATCCTAGCAATTTAAAAAATAGAAGCAGCAGGTATATAATTCATGGAAGCTTTCTCCGCAAGGGCAAAGGATATTGTGTGCCTCTGCAAAATCCGTAGCGTTCATTCAGAGTTCTGAATCATCTCAGCTTAGCCAAACAAACACTCCTTTTCTGGGGAAATAAAGAAAAGCTCTGTGATGCTCTTTGCTTTCTGGAAACAAAACACTGTGTCTGTAATGCTTTCCTGGAGGAGGGATTCGGCAGCAAAAATTCATCCCATTAATTGGGATCCTAAACCACAGCTTTGAAATTGTCACCGCATTCTATTAAATGCAATTCAGCATTGCTTGCTAGACACCAAATTAAAAGCCCTTTAATTTAAACACAACAGAAGCAGAACCTAAGCTGACTTCACTCCAGTTTCCAAGGCATCAGTAAACTCGAGAAGTTATTTCAGGCTTCATAGAGCTCCCATCACTTTGTCCTTTCTGAAGACACTACCAGCAATGCCCCCATCCCCGAAGAAATGCGAGAAAAGTACGCTCAGCACTGAAGGATCAAGCTTCTCTTTTAAATCCTAACGTAGTTTTTAAACCTGTTGCATTTGTGCCGGAACAGTGTATTTCTGTGAGCTGCACCCTGCAGAAGTGAGAGGGGAGCTTCTGCTGCCATCGCTTGTACGGGCAACATACAATTAGATGCCCTCATCTAATCACCGAACAGAGTCCCATCATTATGCATATGCAAACGGTCAGGGACAAACGCCCGTGTAAAACATTCCAGGCTGATCCACACGCCAATGTTTTTACGCTGGAGAACGCTCTGCCCTGCGGAGGAAGGGTTTTGCATGGCACACAGCTGTGGTTTCCAGAAACAAATGCAAAGAAATTGCTTGCTGAAAATCTCGCTGCTCTGCGAGGGGCAGGCAAATACAGTAGCCAGATGCCATCGGCTCTGGGGAAAAGATGCCTGATTGATTGTGCAAAGCGCCTTTGAAACTTCACCCATTAAGACAGAAGATAAGACAGTGGCCAGATATCCTCAACAGGGAGACTGATGTTCAAGCCAAGGCCCTTTTCTTGAGGGTTCAGATTATTAACCTCAAAAAAATGCAAAACCAAGTGCAATACCAAAAAGTCTTGACTCCCAGTGAGGTCAATGGGAAAGCTTGAAAGGAAATTATTTAAGGAAGAGCTGAGTGGGCCCAATTCCCCTTTTAGTCTGATGTGACTCCATTAAACCCAGATGAGTAATTCCCAGGTGAATGAGGAAGGGTCTCTGCCTGACGCCTGCCTGCCCTGCACGCCGACTTGATCAAAAGGAGATACAATAAGGGGTGGAAGCAGTCATCTTGTACGGAAGCTTTACTAGCTTGCTCGCAAATGTGCTTGGTTCAGAGAGCGAAGATCCGTATTACCGGTATCTGGAAAGAGCTTAACAGACTAAATATTTCAAGGCGGACCTCTACAGATAGATAACGTCATTTCTACTCCTGAATTCCCTAGGGAAGGAGACACCTCTCACCTGAGCTATTACCTAAGCTTAATGGAAGAGAGAAGTGGAGAGGAAAAAACCAAGAATGAGTGTCTCTAAGTGTCCTTTTATCCTTTTGGTGAATCACATCGTAGGCATTGGGCAGAGTCACAGAATGACACCGTAAGCGATGAACAGCTACCTCCTCTCCCTGCTTACTTGCGGCTCAGAAAGCATCTATTAACTCCATGCGGCAGATTTCCTGGATGGAGAAGAGATGCAAATTGGTCCACGGCTGGCTGGTCCCCCCACGATGGGGTTGGGGAGCAACAGCAGGATGACATCTCCTCTGTCTTCTCATTGCAGTTACAAATATGCTGCTGCTATTGTTGTAATTTATTAACCGTGGATTAATTCCCATTCCCTTGAACTTGATCTGGAAACCATATTCCCTAATTCCTTCTCCTAACCAAACTCTCGAGTTCTGTGAAGTTACTTTCAATGTGAACAAATCCGATTGCACCCCCCCAAATAATTTGCAACAAATCAGTGAGGCGGGTTGATGTTGCTTTGAAGCAAACAGTGGCTAAATCATTGGGAAAAACCTCTCTTGGCACAAAATATTATAAGCAGCAAAGCTAGTTTCTGGCAGCATAGAGGAAAAGAGACTTAACGGCCCAAGCATTACATTTCCAGCACCGTAAAAGCTGGTCGAATAATGGAAAAATTTATGCAAGTATAAAGTCAGTCGGTGATAGATGGGAAGGATCAAGCTTTGTTGAATAAGTTATCCTCTGCAGAATATATTTCAGCCTTACCATACCGCTTGATAAATAATGGACAGACTAACTGGCTAAATTTTGCATAATGTATTGTTTCCTAGAGTTGTAAACTACCCCCTTAAAGACAAAAAAAGGTAATTTTGTTTTGCTTGAAACTTGTTTTCTGAAAATTCCTCTCCCCAGGTTTAAAAATCTTTATCTGTACAAAAGAACACAATAAAACTAATCTGCATCAAGTCCTAAAATGGATTTATTAAAATGTATTAAATCCTTGTGAAGACTATTTGTTCACTGCAGTTTAATATCCTTCATAAATGGAAGACAATAAGTTGACCTAAGGGTACTCTGAATCTGGATGAGAATTAACAATGTGGTTTAATTAATCCACTCCAAGTTAAAAATTGCTGCTAATTCCCAAAAATACTTTTTTTTTTTAATAACTTTGAAAGTTTGTCTGCAATGTGGCAGTAATGAAACTCTGTGGGAGCTGACTCCTAAATCCCTTACATGTTTGAGAACATCTGCTTTAAGACTGACTTCATTCTACATTGTCATTAGACAACCCATTGCGTCTTGGAGGTAGTTCAGGATTTGGTACAAAATAGAACCTCAAGTTTTAGATGCAACCTAGTGTTCCCTCTTGAAACTAACGTTGTTAAAGAGATGTGAAGTTAGAAATCAACCCCACAAAAAATAATTTCTATTTCTAAACATAGAATTGAAAAGCCATATGATTTTCTTCCTTTCATAAAGGTACACAAGCGAAATTTTCTGGTTCGGGCCACACCTACATCTACAATTTTTATCTAAGGTGGATTTTGTTTATTTAAAAAATACACCTTCATGCATCTAGTGTACTTAAATCTTGTTTTTATCGATGTATCTCACAGGACTGTATTAATACATATTAAACTTCAGAGTATTTTTACTGTGAGGCAAAGTGCATAAGTGTTATTCCAATTCCTATTGCACTATGGAATATTTTCACATAGGAGTCTTCATTATACCAAAGTAGTGTAAAAGACACTCGCAATAAATGATCTGCATACATCTTACTCGAGTCCTCTGGCTGAAAGCGAATACAAGTAGCATCACTTAAATTTTCTATAAAGGGAGCAAAGCCATTTTTCTTACTTACCTGTCTGCTTTCTCCTCCCAAATCAAATAAATTTCAGATATTTAAGTGAATTAAAAGGTAATAAATCCTCACCTGAGAAATGGTAGAAGTGCATAGCAAACACTGTGCTTAAATAATTTAGAAAAATGACCTGCAGTGATATTATGCCTTCTGAAGTTCAGGTATTTATTCAATTCCCTTCCTTTGTGCTTTAGTTCTTTCATGAATATCATTACATCAGCAAAGGTGGCCCATGCTAGGGTAATGGTTCCATGACTTAGTGAAGCTTTAACAACTCCTCACGTTCCTTTCTGATGGCTGTGGCATCTTGAAAGGAGAACAACGATATGATCCATAAATTGCATAAGGCCTGAACAAGTATAGAGGCAAAGAGAGGTAACATTTCTGCTGTGCAGAGTTATGAATCTTCTCAAAAACCTCCCCAAAAACTCAACTAAACGCAACTTACTCAGCTTCTCCTCCAACTCCAACAGAACTACACCAGTGATAACTTTCATTCAAAGCAAAACATTTTAAGCCTATGTATCCACGAGGGCTAATTGTCCACAGCAAGACATCGTAGCTCATTTCTACAAAGGTTGATTGCAAGAGGTCATAAAAACCCAACGTATTTACAGTGCTACAAAGGGAAAGTGGCTGCAAGGTGTTGTTCTCATGTTAAGATCATGTTGTTCCCCATCCAAATGGTGTCCTTGTCTCCAAAGTCAATATAAAGCTGAATACGAGCGAAATAAAACCGGATTTCAAGAGGTGGAAAGAAGATGATTTCACTGTTTTGATAAATGCTTTTAAAAAAGAAAAAGGTTGTTTCCTCAACCTTTCACAGACTGCCTATGTGATTCTGTCCTCCACCTGGGGGCAAACAAAAAAACAAGTAAATAAAACATCCTTTTTACCGCTCCGCTTGACCGTAAGTTCTTCGGGGTGCAGTCTGCTTCTTGATATGCCTCTGAATACAGATTAGCAGAATGAGCCCTTGTCTCTGTTGCAGCATCCATAAATTAATGCGATACAAGTAAGCAAGAACAGTTTCTGAAAACGTTCACACATTTTTCCACACTGTAACCAGATTTTTGTCGCTATAAACATGCTGCTCAGACTACCCTAAGTGAATTTCCATAGCAGAGGCCCGAGAAGCAAATCATTTGCTGGAAGAAACTATATAAATGCAAACTCCAGCTCATAAGACAGCACATGAAATAGGAAAGCGCTTGAGCATCATCATTCTTCACGTAACATTGAACTGCCATAAGGCTCTGTCAAGAGTTTTATATAACTTTCCTTGAAAAACTTGTATTTAAATAAGCAAGACAGGCAAAACCAGAGATAACAGAAGGTTAATTCCCTTAATTTTACAGAAGCGGCCACAGCTGAGATCCTCATCTAACCCTGATCACTTCCACTCCCCTCTTACCTCCTGTCCCAGGCTTTTCAGCCAGGCAGACACAACGGCTTGCAAGGCTGTATGGTGGTCAAAAAACCAAACCAAAACCAAACAAAAAACCAGAACAGATCCAGGTGAAGAGTAAACCCTTCTTCTTGCAGGGTTATTTTTAAAACCTCATCAGTAACCTTATTATTTCATGTATCAGCCAAGCCAAGGCTTGAACTGCTGCTGGGTAAGCCAGCATCCCTGTCCTTGCAGAAACCGTCGGTTGGGTGTCAAATACCATACCCTTCCCATCTCACTCATCTCCCGGACTTCAGCCCAGAGCCTTCACATTGCTGATGCTCCCAAGCGAGATATTTCATACCCATTTTATAATAAATGTTCACTGACAGATATTGAGCCCACGCCAGTAGGTAACGTAATCAATATTCAGGTCTCCAGCAGTCTGTATAGCAAATTATAGTTGGCATTTAACAGAACTGCAAAGCAGAAATAGCTTTAACGCACCAGTCAGTATTTTAAACCACATAATAAATTCACTGCTACCCCGTTACGTATCAATTAATAGCACCAAACATCTTCAATGTATTAACGAAGACGTCATTCAGATATTAAAATTCAGATTAACTAAAATAGCAATGAGGTTCTAAATGTCCAATATTTTAAAATTCACCTGATCTTTCCAGTCATTAGAACGGCCCCTTCAACTGACACATAACTGCCTCATAAAATTTAAACTGTGGGTAAAATTAAACCACGCACTGCAAACACTGCTACAGCGCGGTCGACTCCGGGTTAGCACAGAACACAACAGCCAGAGCCAGCAGCAGCCCCAAACCCGCGGAATTAACCCCGAGCCGCACCACAAGCTGTGGTGGTGTTCGCCACGGTCCGTTCCTGACGTCCGTACACGGTGCCCTGCGCAAGTGGGAATCGAGCGACGCGTAACCCCAGCAGCGGCGCTACCGGCAGTCTCTGGGGAGAGCAGCAGGCAGGAGCCCGGCCGGGCTGGGTCGTAAGTGGCACCTGCTGACCTGTAAATATTAAAGGAAAGAAGGGAAAGAATAACCAGGCCTATCCTGACACAAGCTTTTAACAGAGAGTTACTTCCAAGACGATGATGGCCCACTCAGAGAAGCTTCCCCCCCCCAATTACAGTTTCACTCTTCACAACTTGTCTTTTTGTTTACTCCCTAAGACCAAAAGAAAATGTTTATGAGGTCACCAAAACCGTATTTTTCCTCATAGTTCTTTACTTCCACCACAACATCAAGAGAGAGATATTTACAACAGGCCTTTTGCCTTTTACTCTTGGGATCCTTCTCACGGAAATTCCGAAGACTTGAAGTCCGAAGACCTGAAGTTGGTGTAGAAAAGCTTTCTATGCTCTAGGACTAGCGAATTATGCTAATAAATTTAACGTCATTTGTCCACCCCGCCTCATTAGCTGGGACCCCGAGCTAAACCTCTCCGATCACATCCACTTTTCTGCTCGCGCTCCCCCGTGAGGTCCCGTCTCAGCCTTTGCTGCAGGTGCCCAGGACCACTTGCCCGTGTGAAGAGCAGGCTTCAGCACCTTTGCTGCCAACCCCAGAACTGCTCAGAGCCCGTGTAATGGGGGGGGAAAAATAACAGTCTAATTGGAATAAAGGACAATCGGGCAGGGCTTCCTCCCATCAGTTTGTTACCACAGCAGATACACCCTAAAGCCTTGCCGTGCCACCAAGCTGCACGAACCTCCAACTCCTGGTTCCTCCCAAGCAGCAAACCAATGCCACGCAGTTTTTGTCTAAAGCCAGCGGGGATCAACTGATTTCACAGGGTCATCTGAGCCAGATTGCCCTCCGCAGCTGTCCCTAAAACCCAGATTCTGCCTGTTCCTGCTGTGCCGGCACTCAGGTCTGCAGCCAAATGCCCGCTGAATTCCCGTCTAGGCTCCGGTTTATGTTAATTTCTAGTGCTGAAAACACAATCCCAATACCTACTGCGATTTGCTTTCATTTTGAACAGCAATCAAATTAAGCTTGACTTTGACTTTCCTGCCTCCAGGTGGGCACCCATGGCTGGGCCAAGCAGTAGGTGTGTCAATAAATTGAGTTAGACAGTGATTGATATTTTACCTACCCTATAATTATGGTATTAAGGATCTGGCACGTCGTTTGATGTGACATTTCATCATGTGAAACGTGTGGTTGCTCGAAATGAAATGCAATTCATATTTTGGAGCGGGGTGAGAAAGTCCAGTAGCGGGTTGTGGGAGACACCAGCCATTTTCTGCCAGCCTTTGGGGTGCACTTCATTTGTGAACATGCAGTTTTGATATTCATCAAGATGGCAGATTGCCTGGCCACTCGTTAGTCCTTAGCTGTGCCTGGACCCAGCAGGCTGTGTATTGGTACAGTTCTCACATACTAACACGTAGTAACGTACCGTGCTGCTGCAAATCTGCTGCGACGTCGAAGCTTCAGGGCGACATGAGAAACCAAACTGGTTTCAAACCATCGTGGGAGCTGTTGTACCTACGATACTGTCATGGGGATTTTCTATATGCTGAGCTGTCCCAGTATGCCCACGCCTCTGGCCGGGCTCCAGTCTTCCTCCTGTTTAACATTACGGGAAGACTACCTTGATGACAGTTTCTCATCCCTATTTATATACCTCATTCTCTTCCCTCCACCCCTTCCAGACAGAAAACACCTTAATCTACAGGTTTATCTGCACCTGAAAGTTAATTCAAGGTTACAATTGGGCATGAATTTAAAGAGAAATAGATATACTTTAATAACCATGCAGAGACAGCTATTCTAGAATGAAAGAGCTTTATTTAGTTTAATACACTTTCTTTAATCACTAATCCTAAACAGGTGATTAGTTCTTTATTAACACACTGAAACCATATCTGAACCCTCCAAAAGCCATTTTTTAGAATTCCCTGGATAACGAGCGTGGCCAGAGCCCATAATTAAGCTCAGAGTGAGAGAGGGGTGTTCTGCCTTGCAGAGCTGAGCTGAGGGGGGAGACGAGACCTGAGTCGCAGGGTCAAATCATCTTTCTTTAGTCAATAGTTGCGTGCTCTAGATAGAGGGCAAACTTCTCGGAACTGTTGGCTGAACTGCCCCCTTGTTTATTTACATTTTCAGGAGAGCTTTGGAAATTAGGTTTTTCTCATCTGCTGTAGCAACCCTCCAGTATGGAGCCCTTGCAACCAGAGATTTCAATTTATTTGCATTATCATTCAAGAACAAGTTGTACGCAACAAAATGCCTTTAGAGCATCATAAATAACACGCTGCTAAGACGGAAGCTTTGTAAAAAATCCCTCAGCACAGGAGAATGAAAGAAATTTACAGAAACTCCAGAAATACAGAAAAAACACAAGGAGAAATTACAGACAGACGATACTCTCTGAAGGTTTCACAAGGAATTAACAGCATTTCATTCTTGGATGATTTATTCCTTTTATTTAAATAAGAAGCATGTCTACAGAAAGGAGAAGTCTTACCATGTTTTTTAAATTAGTCTTGCAAGATGAATAGCTTTATGGTAGAGACTCAAAGCTCTTGGAAGCTTGGCCCTGTACTTAAGGGTGGGGGCCCTAAGGAATCAGGACCCTCCTTCTCAACTCTCCCGCAAAGCCCTGAAGTGTCATTGAGCAAGCCATGCGAGCAGAGATGTTCAAAAGCACTTGGGTACAGCATCTACTTCCCAGGGACTTAAGACACTTTTGGAAAAGCAAAAGCACAAATCTGTGTGACCCGCTTGGTTTCTTTAGCCCTTACTTCCCAGGGGTGTTGGGAAGGAAAATACCTCAATGCTGAAAATATATTCAGCTACTTTGGTAGGAGACGTTTATTCCATAAGAAAGAATTAGTGAGGGAGTTTCAGGGCTTCACAGGAATCATGCCAAACACACAGGTTTAACTCATCATATAGATTTCTTTCAGGAAGATGCAATTATTTGTTCTTTCCCATTTTTAAACCGTGGGCAAAAATTAAATTAGGTTCAACGGGGCTTTTCGTCAGACTATAAGAAGTCCAACCAAAATCCTTCAGTGGACTACTGAGTGGATTCTCAAGGCTTGGGAGCATTTGAAAATTGAATCCATATCTAAATTCATTTATATTACCTTTGTAAAGCAAATTATAAGGACTTTAATTGAGAAGCAACTGGTGTCAGGAGAAGAACCTCAGATTTCAGTGTGTTACATGATGAACATTCAGACCACATGTTGATCTGTGTTACAGTGCTGAAGACCTGGATTAACTCCATCCACTTCAAAGGTGCTACCCCAGAGGTCTGTAGGATCACACAGTGCACAGTGCGAGCTGTCTCCATCTCAGCTCCTCAATATGCTTTTACCTAGTGTGAGATCACTTAATCCTCCACTTATAAAGCATTATAAGCAGTAGAGAGGTTTTAAGAGCACAGTCTGACCATTTAAACTGAGACAGGTCCTCGCTATAAAGTTTGGAGTCATGTTCAGGTTCATGGCGTAGAGTATAAGCCTTTCAGAGGTCTTGGGTTGCTTTTGAAACTCAGATGCAATTCTGGAAATTTAAAACAATTAAAGCAGTATTTATGTCCACATCCATCTCTAAAAATCAATAAACAATGAAGTTCTTATTGCAAATTCACTTGGCATGGCAAGTCTGAGAATTAAACATTCCCTCTCTCAAGTCAGGCTGAAACATAGGTGCTGAATTCTGATGGCAGCTAATCTTCATTTTGAATTTCCCCAACGTCCCAAACGCTCACAGACAATTCCAGGAATG
>NW_010559865.1:20471-34654 GCF_000687285.1 Phaethon lepturus
CTGCCCAAGTCAAGGGCAAATGAGGAAGTGTTGAGCTTTAACCTTCTTCAACATTTGATCATCTTCTAGTAAGCAGGGTTCACCAAGATCTCAGAATTGAGATATGCAACTTCTTCTGTTTGAGCTGTTTCTTGTTTGTATTCATTCATTTCCATCCCCAAGTCTACTGGAGAGGGTACGCTGCTGTTCTAGATGTACCTAGCCCTTTCACTGTAAATCATTTATGAACTAATGACTGGTGCTCTCCGTTTCCTTGGAGCACTCTGTGGTCTGTAGCTCCTTCAGCTGCGGAAAAATTATCTCCACTATAGCTCCTTGAACAACTCCTTAATGATGCTTTACATAAAGAATAACTACAGCAAAACTGGCAAGGAGTGGTGATTTCAGAGCTTGACGGTCTGGGTTTGCTTTACAGGCAGTCAACAGCTTTGTGGGGCGGTCTGAGAGGGGAGAAGGATGATCAGGAGAACAGGACTTGTTCTGCGCACACACGTGCGACAACTCAACAGTTGCCATCTTCTGCATGGGACCACATAATTTCTCAGAGACCAGTGACTGCCATCAGCACACCGTCCCTACCTAGTGATTGTGCACAACAATTTCAGGACAACAGAAGCTCCATCATAATTCTCCGGGGGATTGATATTTGCTATATGTTCCCATTGCTTTTATAAAAAACTAGGTATTATGTAAGCGCAGGTCTCATTTTGGACACTTGGGCTACAAAATGTGTGTGCAGACATGTACACACACATATACATGGGTTACTCTGTATATTCAGGAAAGTTTGTATGGCTGACTTTTGTGATTTATATCATTTGAAAGTGATCAAGCCATTGCTGTTGGAATGTATGAGCACGTAAACTTTGTTCAATTAAAAGTTACTTTAACACAGTGAACGAAACTTGAAAATATGATGCCAGTGTGCCTTTAACCCTGATGAATTACTTATGTATTTCGTAAGTAATTTCTCTCTCGTTATTTTGAGAGACCCTGGTTTGTGATTTTCGAGTAGTTGGGACTGGTAAATGGATAGTTTGGTGCTCAAGATACAAATTTAAAAGCCTGACATGAGGCTGAAGATTTACAGACTTTGTCCTTTTATAACATTTCTTCTCACTGCGTCAGCTGGTCAGAAAACCACCAGACAGAATAAAAAATCCAATTCGTGTTTGTTTGCTCCTTTTATTCTTCCTGTTACAGGTCATTCTACCTGTAGAAGTTGTTTGTCATGTGTATGAGCGGAGAGGCATTTCAGGGAGCCTACAAATGCTGTCAGCCAGATGGAATCGCATTTATGACCCAGCAGTAAATATCTGTCGCAGAACGAGCTAGATCTATGGGTTCAATTCCATAAGATGCCGAGCTTTTAAATCGAGTGAATAATACAAACTGACTTCCTGCACGCTGGCAGCTAAACACATACTTAAGCGCTGGAGGAGTCAGGCAGGCTCAGGGATGTTCTTACCTTCCCCAGAATCAGAATCGACGTGAGGCTTAGACGCCTAACTTATCTTCATTAAAAACCACCGTGGGGACTGCATAAATCTTATCCGGGCTTCTACCATTTTCTCAGCCTGTACCAAAGCTGCTTTCGCAACGTCACCTGAGAGCTGCCGAAATCATGCTAATACTCGAGGCCTCAGCACTGGGCATTCAGATTAGCTTTAATTCTTCAGGTGAAAGCTTGAGAAAAGCCTATTTTGAGGGAGCTATTCTTCAGGCTGCAATGCTCAAAATAATTTCTGGCGAATTCTATTTGGAAAATTCAGTAAAGTCAGAATCTCCAGAAAAAAGGTTACTAAAACAGCAAAGGGAAATACCAGTTTAACAACAATACCAGTCGTTCAGCTCCAGCGCGCATCATTGGCCACGATAACATTATTCAGTGCATATGATGAGGTTCATGAAAAGATCTTAGTCCCATCTTCACTCTGTCTCTGAGCTGGTTTTCCTCTCTCGTTTATCTATGAAGAATGAAACTGTTTCAAGACAACATGTCTACTTCTAGGATTACAAGGAAACTTCAGTGCAAAGAGGTATATTGGTATAAATGTAACGAGTACATTAAAAGAGTGGTCAAGCATACCGTGCTTTTAATTTTGCCATTTATTAAAGGTAACACCACCATCTGACGCTACTGTCCATTCAAACGGTTCTTTTAACTAGTTCACATGCATGTCATGCAAAATAAACGTTGGCACCTTCAAAGCAAAGACGTGGCAGGAAGAGTCACGAGGTGTTTATGTAACAGGAAGCAGGTCAGCAACTCCCAGCACAGCAAGGTACCAATTTTCTCCACTATTCTGAGATATTCTCCAGGAAACAAGGTATTAAGTCCAGAGGGAAATGTTAAAAAGTTTACTACTGCAGTTATCACTTTCACAGAATGTTTAGCACCCTGTAGCTCAATTAAAAATAAATAGGTCAGCTGCATGGAATGAAAAGGCACTAATTAAGGCATTTTTTAGTTTTAATTTTGCCCATAAGAACTGAATACTGAACTAGTATTTTTATTGAAGCTACCTGATTTATATAATGCCGGATTAATTAATTTTGAATCACTATTTGATCTTTTACGATACTGCTTTACTTTCTTCCCCCTGCTTGCGAAGAATGATTAGGCAGTGCCACTAATGCGAAACATTAAATTAATAGTTTTTAAATACATCATTAAACTCGTTTCTTGAATACATTAATATTTCTGATTTATTTTGAATTCAAATACCAGCTTTCCCCCTTTAAGCGATGAAAACTTCATTCTACATCTCTAATGCGATCAGTTGATGGTGTACAGGGGGAATCCGCCTGGCTCTGCTTCTTTTTATTAAAGCACAGAAACTGCTAGATTCAGTCATAGACCTGCTCCTTCTTTATCATGACATTAAAAAAAAAAAGGTAGCAGAAGTCCTAATGTGTCCTCTATCCCTAAAATATACATTATACTTAGGAATACTTATTTGGAGACACGTAGTCCCTCTGGCTATATCTCTGAACAAGCCATCACTTCATTGATCCCTGGGAAAAACAACACTTTCCGCCATGCAACAGCCCGGGAGCTTGTCCTGGGTTTTAAGTATTGCCAAGAAAAGTATTCGCCCCTGTATCAGATCCTTGAAGACAGTGATGTGCCTGATGAGAAATTACTTGTTTTTATAAGCATTATAATAGAAAGATGAAACCAACTCTTTTTCACATGAAGGGTGGGGGTTTTCTTCAGCTTTTCTTTCTGCTAAGTGACCGTGTTATTACGGCTCTACTGCTTGGTGTAATACAATGCTCTGTCTCATTGCACTGAAAAAGAATCTGAAGGTGAAACCAGAAGAAAAAAACCCAAACCTTTCTTCTAGGGTTTGGCTAGTTTCTTCTCTCTTCTCATTTTGATGCAGTAACAAATACAATAATGAAGACAATAACTCATCAGCAGCCCTTCAAACAATGAGTCTTCATAAGAAGCGTTCTCATAAGGGCGTTCTCATCTGTCTTGTTCCCTCTCTCTGGCAACGAATAACACAAAAGAAGAAACGTGACTGCTACCCTTGGGATCACACCTGGTGAAGAGAGAAGAACGAGCACAGTCACAAGTTCTATCAGCCGCTGAGGAGGACAGGGTGTCCGCGCCGAGGCAAACAGCAGACGCCACCGAACACTACGCTTTCCCTCAGCTTCCCTTCAGACACCGCATCGAGAGCCCATCTCACGAGGGAGGTTCTGGGGTTTGTAGATACGTGTGGTATCAGTCGCTTTGCACAGTTGATTGCCTTCAGCTGTGCTTCGCTTTGGATTGTTTGACTGCATCGGGAATTTATTTGGTGATGGATTGCATTGAGAAATGTGAGGCGGCATTTAATAGCAATCGCCTTAGATCGTTCAGCTTGTGCAGTCAGACAGAAACATACTGGTCTATACCACAGTAATGCAATAATGGATTTCGGCAACAGGGCACAGACACGTGTGTTTGTGACAGCAACCAATATCTTTGAACTACCTCCCTCTTCCCCTATTTATTTAACTTGAAACGAGAAAGAGGAGGCCAAGCAGATATGTATCACTCAATGAAAGGTAGCTGAGAATAAGCAGCGAAAAAATGCGTTACCTGGTTAGACAAGACTGGAAGAAATGTGAGGTACCACCACACTGAAGCTGAATATCACTGTTGTTCTTGGACAGCACAAAACAGATGGAGTACATACATATGCTGTTCTAAAAAAAAGTTAGCTCCGTTCTGATCTCATTATACTCAGTTTATAAAATACCTTCCAGCTATTACCAATCTACACAGGCATATGGTGCCAGTTTTGGAGCACACCTCTAACCAGGGTAGCGTGCCACTGGAATCCAAACACGTTGAACACGTTCAGAGCACGTTTCAATCCCTCGCTGCATAGTCAAGTCCTGCTGCCTGTGTTCAAGTGGCTGCACTCTGCCAACTGATCGTATCAAATACCTCGTGCCCTATTTTCTCTCTCCTCCTCTGATACAATAGGTAGGTGAGACTATCTGCATGAAAATCCTTTCTACTCCATGACCTGAGGCTGCCTGTCATTGCAAGAGGCTGATTCCTGCCCAGTTTTGGATGCCCTTAATAATGGGATGAGTTTGGGACAGAGAAGGAACACCTGCATTTGGGTGCTGGACCCCGTGAGATCCAGAGGAAGATCCGGAGGAGACTGACTGGTTAAAAAACAATTGACCTTTAAGTTCTTCATAAAGCTCTGCCCTTTTTAAAGGCAAGTGCTCTGTCTCTTCTCCCCTTCCCCTCACCCCCCAGTTATTTAAAAGTATTTCAGGCAGGGAAGATCATCTTCCATATGTGCACCCAGCTCGTACCACTGTGATGCCTCAGTCTCCCAGCTGCGATACAATAAGCAGCAGCAACATTTCTTTGCAAGATCAAGCCCAGGAAGAGTGTTTTTTTTTTTATGCAGATCTAAATTTATTGGCAAACAATAAGGGCTATAAAAGCAGTCATTTCAAGGTTAATGTGCTACTCAAATATCCGACAGTCAAGCTGAGTGAATAATCCATAACTAATTGCTTATTTAATTGCACATTCTTTGTACATGAGGCAATTGTAATATTCCTGAAGGCTTTAGGTTTTCCCCCCCTTTTAAGTAAGCTGCAAGGCTTCTATATCTGTTCTTCAGCATGTGTACTTTGTTGCTTCACTATGTCAATCGAGTGATATTATTTCTATTCCCCAAATAAATTGCTTCTATAGCCATTAATTAATGGTAGCAGCTCATGAAAAAAAAAATCCTGTAAAGAGTTTGTATAATCCATTTTTAAAGATTGGATTTTTTTTCCACCCCTCCCTGAAATCATAAAAACCAGTCTCAGAAACAAGGGTCCTAGAAAAGTAGAAAGAAAAAGACCCACAGTGAGGGTTTCCACTGAGGGAAGAAGCAGAAAACAAGCAGAGCACAGTACATGTTTGGTCCAGCAGTAGTCACCAGGCCCACCAGCATCATTCAATGTACGGTCAAGCAGCCCAGATAGTCCCAGTTACACCACCCCACACTTCAGTTACGGGTGACACAAGCTGATTTATGAACCTAGTTTCAATCATTCCATTGGTCATTGCTTTGCTTTATTTTTTTTAAAAGTAAACTGAACATTTTGCTTCGTTCCATTCCAAACATGCTAGACTTTTGAAACTTAACAACTTTATGTATTAACATATAGGAACATCAACATTTAATAGCATCATTTTAATTTTTCTGAAAAACTACTACAGAATATCCAATCAAGAGACTCGACTATTTAATACTGACTCAAATACTTCTTGCATGCCAAAATTTCCTTAAACTGGATATACCATTATTCTTAAGATACTCTTTAAAACCCAGAGTACAGTTATAAGCACCATGCATGCAGGAACTGCCCTAAAAGAAAAAATTGTATTAGCTAGCAACATAATCTCATATTATTATTTATAGATTTTTATCTATACTTTGGAACAGAAAAGGCTGACTTGAGGGTAAAAAGCTTGTTGTACTCTTTCAGATTACCCCCTGACAATTTGAGTTTCTCCGTTTCACCAAGAGTATCTTTTTAAATCAATACTTGAAATACAACTTTTTTCTTATCAGGCTACCCCAATTAAGAACAGCAGACCCTCAGCCTACTACACTTGCTGACATCCTTCAAGTGCAGTGTTTATAGGAGAATTCAATTTAAACTTTATTAACTTGGTAAAACTTTCCAGCACTTTGATGCAATCATCCAAAATTAAACAGTTCACAACAAAAATAGCCCATATCAATTTATTCAGTTCACATTTCCATGCAATAAAAATGACTAGCATGTTAAACTGCAAATCCCTGAAGTATATCATAGCATCCTGGAGAAAATGTCAGGAATAATTAAGATGGAAACCTAATTTGGCAAGCACTGCTACCAGCAGTGCAGGAGACGGGGGGAAGAAAAAATGTAGGAAACTATCAACAATGCCACTTCCATATTTCTGCTCAATTAAACAAACAAACAAACCAACCCCAAATTAACAACAAACACCAACACAGGATCACCAGTCCAAATAGAAGTTACCCATTTAGCAAGTTTTTTCTGTGAATAGAGACTCTTGTTTCAAGGAACGCCAGATTTAGTGGATGACCTTTCGTTATCCTTATCGTTACCCTTCATCTGAGGACAAGGCAGGCGTTACGTGGCATTCTCCCAAGTAACCAGCGACAGGACGAGAGGAAATGGCCTCCAGTTGCGCCAGGGGAGGTTTAGATTGGAGATTGGGAAAAATGCCTTCGCCGAGAGGGTGGTCAGGCATTGGCACAGGCTGCCCGGGGAGGGGGGGGAGGCGCCGTCACTGGAAGTGTTCAAAAAACGTGTGGATGTGGCGCGGGGGGACATGGGTTAGGGGGCATGGGGGTGTTGGGTTGACGGTTGGACTTGATGATCTTGAAGGTCCTTCCCAACCTTAGTGATTCTGTGATTCTGATTCTGTATGTTATCATCTGCTTTAGACAGACCCCAGGCAGCAGTGCACCCCTCCTGTTTAATGCAAGCATGTCACTACCACCAGCTTCAGCGTAGTTACGTCTCCTCCGTCCTTGAAACAGGCTAGTAAAGAGATGTCACTGCAATCCAACCGCTCCGAAGCAGAGGGACCCTCTCTCCAGGATGCGCCAGCGAGAGGTGACAAATGCCTCCTGCCGTGGGAGGAGGGGGAATTTGCCGTACATAAATTGCCTCCGTGCCGCCTTCTAACAAAAACCAGAAGCGGTTCTGCTGTTATTCTGAGCTCGTGCCATTATTGTCATTTCAATGGTTCTGCACAGCTCCGTTAACCTTTATTAACCTTTATCTGTAAAAACAGAGCTTTGACGCACTTGCACTTCAAGTCATGAAGACGCCTTCTACCAAGGTAGCAGCCCCTGTTCCCACACGGAGACACTACCTGCGTAAAAAGCGTTTCTATACCAATTTATCTAATTCTGAAGTGGAAACGTGCTGTTCAATTACACCAACATTGCTTAAACAGCAGTTTTCCAGTGCAGACAAAACTTTTACCGTCATTTCCAGCTCAGAGAATGCCCTTTTCCTTCCCCTTCTTTCTCCATGCCCTTTTCTAAACTGACCTCTAGCAGACAAAATATCACCCCCACATCTGGATTATACCCACAAGTGCTTACGACAGAGCGATGACATTTTACCATGAGCCAGCACATGTATTTTGCTGCCTACCTACAGCAGAAGAGAGGGGTGGTGATATATAAAAATTCTAATTCTATTCACACTGACATTTACTGTGGAATTCCAGCAATTGAGAAAATCTCTCATTTTCAAGCCTTGCTCACAGGCGAATGTCCTAGAAAATGAGGCAGAAGTTTTCAACCCCTCCAAGGAATTTGCAAAACCAACTAAATTCCTACACGGAAACACCAGAGCATTTTCATTAGTGAAAATAATATAATTAACAAGCTGCTAAATCAAAGTTTTCGAAAGACAAAGTCATCATTTCTTACTAAAGATTAGTCACTAGCAATCTGTTGGGTAGGAGTGTGTGTAGTTTTTGTCTTTTTTGTTTGTTTTAATTAAGGTAAAGCCACTGTCATTACAGGACACCGATTCAGTCAAAAAGGAATTGGACATTTCTGCCTAAGTAAGACTTGAAGGAGCTTTTTAGTGCAACATTCCATCTAATCATGGAGGACAGCACTAGCTACACAAAGGGCCTCTCAGCTGGAAATAAGGGAGCAGTTCCTTCTGACAACAGGCGTGCAGGAAATAATTTGTGGTTACAGCTCGCTAATCCAAAAGCAATTATTTCCATTCCCGAATGTAGTCATGTACTCACTGCAATCGGCCCACAGTGCAGCACAACAGAACCCCAGGAAGGCACCTTTTGCAGGATCCGAGGCTTTAGACATAATGGCTGGCCACCCATTGGAGCCAGCGCCGTCTTTTCAGTAGATGCTCTTTTGTTCAGCAAGGCTATCAAACATAGAGTTTAAATATAAAGGGATAAACACGTGCTTTAGAAGTCGTTAGGCTCACCCCGCGTTTAAAATTAAGGAGGAGCGTCATTGAATCAAGAAAAATCTTATTCCTCTGTTTGGGAAAAAAAAAAATCCACTTCTTTGAGGACACATGTTGTATACTGAAGTATCAACTCAGGGCACAAGAGGCTGATTCGGTAATTGCGAACGCAAACAGGGCTTTGCTAAACCAGCGGTACAAGAGGCTGCCAAGAGCCTTAGATGGCATTTCCTTATCGTGTAATTTATGCATGTAGCTCAAGTGAAGGTGAACCTGCATGTTTAACTAGCCTGACACCTCTTACCGTAGGCAGAGTAGGGGAAGTGTAAGGGCAGTGAAAGTCCAGATGGGTAGTTGGGTTTTCTGCAAGTCTTCTCCTCTCCCCCACCTCCGGTTTCATTGAGATTTCACCTACCTCTGTTGGTGCCGTGCGAGAGCAACACAGAACAAGTTTCCTGTTCTGCGCTAGGACTTTATCTTATTTTAACACCTCATGCAGATACCTTAACATGAATGTAATTTAAAATTAAAACCTGAAGCATTTTCAGGAATGTCTAAATGCACCAATTCTTGTAAGAAAAACCCGGCACCAGCTGTCTTAACTGGCTCTCATTCCTCAATATCTCTAAGAAATATGTCCAGTTCTTGCACCTAAACGCTGCAGGTAAGGTCACAGCCCATTTCCTTATGTTACGCTGCACTAGAATTTAGTAAAAATTTAGTAAAAGGGTACCGCGTAATGATAAAGCAAAGCCTTCCTATCCTGCAGCTGCACAGTGTTCTAGCAGAAAAAACCCTGTCTTGGTCCACCTTTCCCAAAAATTCACATGAACCTAGAACTCAAATGATCCCTTAACTTGAAAAGGGCAAAACCCTTGATTCTCATGAGTCAAGTTACTGCTTTCAGCAGGGAACCAAAGAATTTAGGCACATCCAAACGCAGTCACTTGGTTTGACTCCATCCAGCCATGGTCCAGTCGATAATGACGGATTAGCGGCAAACAAATGTCCATTCCAGTACTTCTGCTCCTGCGAACATCTCTTCGCTGGGCAGGAGACATTTCCTGAAGCCATTACTCCATCCTCTTCTTTAAGTGATGTAATTTCCCGAGAAAACTGGAGAGGAACAATTCAAGATTAAAATATGAATTGAATTCTTTTTTTAACCCCCGGAAATGAAGATGTTTAAGTCACTACCTGCCTCTTGGCAGTAATTTACATGGCAATGGATTATGTGGGGTTTTAATATCTAATTGTTTTGTACTTCAAAATGAACTGTTGCCATGGCAATCCCTTCATGCTATGCAAGATCTATTATTTAGTGAAGTGTCTCCTTATGGACAAAGCCTACCCAGACACTCATTGACAGCTTCAACGAGAGACCATAAGCTAACCTGTCCCTCTAAATTGTCTGCACACTCAAGTCATCTCAAAACCTGAGATTTGAAAAGAGAGAGGTCAAAAGACCAGACCAGAACCATTAGCCATTTTTTGATTCTCTGCTTTACAACAAAACTCTGTCAAAACTGATTATTTCTTGCATCATTTTCTAGCAGGAAAATATTCTGCAGAAAATGCTTTTGGTTTTAGGTTGTTGGTTTTCTGTGTGTGTTTGGGGTTTTGGTGGGTTTTTTGTTTATTTAAATCAATAGCTTGGCTTATGCAGTTACATAAAAAAAATCTCTTATCAACTATGACATTTTAGTCCCCAAGAGGATTAAAGTTCCCCTATCAATTTATTAGCGGTAGCCTAGAAATGTCCAGTTTATTTTCTATCAGTCACAGGCTTTGTCCACAACAAGCATTTGAAATAATAAATAAATAGGTTTTATGCTTTATTTACTTTTTTTCAAATGCAGAAGGTCAGTATTTGTCTTCTAAGACCATGAAGCAAACCTGGACACAATATAAAGAGAGTCTATAAATTGGCATGCTGAAAGAGATCTTTGCTGAGAAGAAACATCACTGTGCGTGATGACCGCACCTCTCCTGCCAGCATCACCACCCATACTTTATCCAAACTAGTGGCCTTAAAGCTACGTCATGCTCTGAGGCTGCTAATTAGCAGTGTAATCATTTAGCTGGTAGCTAGAATAATGTTAAGAGATGGAATAATTTACTTCAGCTGAGTAAATAAATAGTATCTAGAAATACCATCTCTTACGATGGGGTTCAGTGGGTAGGGATCATTTCGGAGCTGGGCGTTTGTGCATGTGCCGCAGCCCTGGTCCCTGTTCTGTTGGCTGATGCCAACACGTTCCCCAGGAGAAGTTTGCAAGAGCAACGAGAATGAAACCAAGTCCCTTTCTGAAGGGCCTGGCAGCTGGATGCATACATAAAAATGCTTGCACACATTTGCCTTGATATTTGTATGCACAAATGCTCATTCTAAGTTAATTAAAAATGCCATATAAAAATAGAGCTGAGAAACCTTACCGTGGGACATGTAAGCCAATCAGATCCAATATTAATTGTTCTTCTTCCAAATGAAGGTGACTGAGGAAAGCTTATACAGTTCAGCACAGGCTCGTACTTCACTGGACTTAAACATGTTTCCCATGAATTTAGCACTATGTTCTTCATGTTAGAGGAGAAAAAGGAAACGTGTGAACAAAGGTTCTTCTTGGACTCCAGGATTCACATAATACAGCAGCTTTCTTAGTTGCTCTGTTGTCCAGAATAATTAAGGGTTGCCAGGACAGCCTGGAGTCCCAACACCAGATTTCTGCAGGATCACAAGTGGCATTTCTTAGACTAAACTGTGGAAAAGAAGAAAAAGAAAAAAAAAGAAAAAGAGCAGCCTTACCAGCTAGATTATTTGCAGACCTAAAAATATTTATTTCGACATTTTAAAATGCATTTAACATTTACCTTGAACTAAATAGATTACAATAAGTAAATTAACACTGTGCTATTCTTACTAAATGTTGTTCATGTTCTTTCATTTTTAAACTCTCTTCTATACTATTTCTACAACTAGTAATTTTAACAATTTGTAGTCGAAGCCCTCTAGATTTCTTTGCTAAACTCCAAAAGCATTCCTTTACAGCTCCCGACTCCCATTGCATCATATATATCAAACTACTCCTTCAACTCCTGCACTTCCAAACATTTTAAACACCTTAATGGCTTTTCTCACTGAACCATAAAAATTATTTATAAATTCATTTTAAGACATTCATACAACAAGAAACTCATAACACGTCGTGAAATACAAATTATGTTTACTGGAGTATAAAGAATTCTTTGGGTCTATGTATACGTAATGAAGGAAAAAGCCAACGGCTTCTCAAAGTGGACTCTTATTATAAGCGATCACCAAATGCAAGGTGAGAAGGCAATGAATTATTTGCTCCAGAGTAATTTTTTAAATAAACAACCTGACAGGAAAAAGCAGTACCTTCTAAGACTTAATTTGAATTAAGTACATCTGGTGCAGTTGCAAAGAATAATCACACTACTTTATCCAGTATTTTTCACAACTAAGTAGCTGCAGCATCTGCTTTCCTCCAAGGTTAGTACTAACGCCATGGTCTATTAATCTTTGTTACCCCCTCTGCAACTGAGCAAAGGAAATCACCCCAACACTGACATTTCAGGGGAAATGTTTTTAATCAAGATTCATAGGTTATTAGGGCTCCAGAAGAAGGAGAGGTTAGTTTTTAAACAATTGGTAGGTGAAACACGGACAGCTGGTAGTCAGTTTGGAAACCTTCAGCCACTGGGGACATAACTATACAAACACAAGTACATTGAATCAGATATGTGAAATTGAAAAAAGTAAATTGAAAAAAAATTCCTAAAAATTCAAACTAAATTCAAACTTTTCAAAACACAGACAGCAATTTTGACCTGAGACTCATGAGAATCGTGTGCCAGGCCTGCTCTGTAGGTTACTACGCAGATGGCTAAAACTGGGTCATGCCTCGGGCATGAAACTCTGCAGGTAGAAGAGGGTCTTCCTTCAATTCTTTCTGGTTCCAGATACTCTTAAGCCCCAGGCTGCCCTCCTCCGGAGGCTTACAACTGTGGGACTATAGCACAGATATTCAGACTCTTAGAAAAAGTCCAGTTATTAGCTAAGAACTCTTGGATGTATTTTCATACCCACCTGGTCGCCTTTCGGGCAGCACATCAGCCCATTTTGTCATTTCAGGTCTTTTTCTAGCTGTGTAAGACACTGTCCTCTGTAACACACGTTCTCTCTCCCTTCAGTCAACAGCACACACAGAGTAAGAGCTCATCGCTATCGCCAGAGGACCATTAAAGTATGACGACTTCGAGAGAGGGACCGGTATTTTTAGCATTGATGGACTGGGGTTCTCTTCTCTGTGGTAAATGGGACGTAACATCTCTTCTCTAGTTTATAGCAGAGTATTTCAAAGCAAAGCTTAATCTGCCAGATCCATAATGTAGATTTTTAGTAAGACCCTTTGTGCAAGCAAAAGGACATAAACCAGCTGCCTTTGAATTCAGTTGGAAACACTGATGATCTGAATCATCCAAGCCTGGTATATAGATGAAAAGCAACAGCCAGACCACGGACTGATCCCTAGAGAACTCACTTATGAGTCACTGTGGAAGATGAAAAGCTGTCTATGTAAACAAATTGTTTATGGTCTGTTAAGCAAAAGTAAAACCAATGGAGTGCAGCAGATGCAATTCCAGCTGAGGATTCAATCTTACAAAAGTGCATGGGTCTGACCCCGCAGCCCGTTTTCATAAGAACGGTTTCCCTGCAGACACTCGAACAAGCGAGGACTGCGGTATTTGCCATCTGTGCCCACTCAGCCTCTGATGAAGAGAGTCAAAGTCTGAAGAACCGCTTTGTGCTGCCATTGCAATGGACAGAGGATGCTGCGGCCAAAGGCAGGTTCGAGAGCTACAACAGCGTCGTTCGATTCTTGACTCGCGATCATCCAGACAAACCTCGAACAGCTCTGTTCTTCTGGCTTCCAACCCTAACTCAGTTAGGAGGAGTCTTTCCATTGATTTGATGGACATTGGAGCAGGTTCACAAGGCAACTACAAGGACAAGGAGGGTTTAGGCTCTAGTTCTTACAAGTACCTTTACATCCCTCCTCATCACGTCACTTAAATTCTCAGGGAATAATCAGGGACATGGGCACATTATCAGACACGGGTTTCAGATGATCTCACGGTGGCAACTGCATTTAAACACTGCTAGAGATCCTTACGTTCTTTTTAATCAGCCCTGCCTAATTTTCACCGCCTGCCATTTCTAGTTTATTTTCAGACATCATTGCCTTCAACCTTGCATTTCTTTGTTAACCTGAGGAGCTGGTATTGCCAAGGCTTGAACGGCAGCTGCACCGCACCGAGCGAAGGCAGTAAAACATCTGCTTGCGGTGTACTCATTTGGGCAGATGGGAGTTATGGGGATTCGGCTAATAACCCTTGATGTGCCTTCACGCTCACCTGGCCATCCTTATGGCACCCTTTAGAACATCGCCTCAGACCACGTTTTCACTTTGGTTTTAAAATTAATGACCCTTTGGCATTGCTTGTTTACAGGTTCATGCTAATTGGCAATGCTATTAGACACCAAGAAAGGATAAATACGCTGCCTGTCATAGCTTTAGGGAAGGAATGTGTGATTGCATAACATAAATTTACGGGAAAAATAAGAGAGATTTCAAGTCACAGAATCACAGAATCACTAGGTT